>NC_134573.1:62652814-62902814 GCF_050947875.1 Dermacentor variabilis | reverse complement strand
CAGTACGTGCTGCATCTCAAGCAGGCATCGAAGCAACCGTGGTATTCGCGGCTGCATGCATAGGTTTTGCATGATACAGGTCCTCAAACAGGCCGTGGTTCACCACCCCAAGTTACACGAGGTTCATTTGCCACATCACGCACTACACGAAGTCAAGTGTGTCCTATTTGAAATCGCTGCAGGCCGAAACAGAACTGCAAATTCATTTCCTTCGACGGAGTTTCTCAGCTGGGCTCTTTGTCTCGCCAATTGCGAACTCGACGGATGCGCTAGGCCTACACGTAATGTATGCAAGATCGGCGGCAGACGAATGCTGATTATCCAGACTTCGGAAGTCGGAAGTATTTTTTCTTTAATTTCGAGCACGACAAAATAGACATAGACCAAACGAAGATTTTGCGGGAATCGTGATTAGGCTGAATGTTTTAGCATTGATTGCATTATGACCGGCGACACCCAGTGGGCAGGTTGGATTTGTCGTAGTCGTTCGAAATCGGCTCGGATCCACGTCATACTGCCACAACCCACGGTCGTTGGTCGTGTCGACCTAATATCACAACACTGTCTTTCAGGAACACTGTGGCGCCCGTCGTGCGTCCAAAGAAATCGGACGACCCTTGGTGTCGCAGTCTTCGCAACGGCGGCCATCATAGTCATAGCAGCCGCAGGCCTCGCAGCCGCTGCCTGGCCGACGCCAGCGACGCGTCGCAGCATCTGATTGGTGCACACCGGTGACGCGTCGCCACACGTTGGCGAGGTTCTAGCATCGCTAGTCGACAAGATCTCTGCGCGTCACCACGCGTCACCCTGTACGCAACCAACGCTTTTGACTCATTTGATGCATTGGCGACGCGTGCCAGTGGTTGGGCCTTTACCGAGGCGCAGGTTGAATGCACGCGAGCGATAGCGCAGAGAAGGAACGCGTGGATGACCCAGGCATTCAGAGGGCGAGAGTGAGGGTGATCTCGGAGCCGTTGTTCTCTTTCGCTCGCTCTAGTCTGTCGAGGCCTGAGCTAGCAAGCGCGAGCCAAGGTCACGAGCGCGCGAAGCATGGTCATGACGTGGTGGCGCAGCTAACGAGGAAGTTAGGTGCCGGTTCGCTGAAGCAATGCCGGCCTGGTTTTTCGCACAATGGGCCATTTGACGCTTTCTCAAAAAAAAAAGAGAACGTTAGAATATGCGTTGTTATATCAAAATAATTTTACGTTGCTAACCTCTGCCCACTCTAATAGAGAATATTTTACTGGTTAGCGAAGGAGCAGGAATATTGGATTTCGCTCCCGTTATGCGCCATAAGAGAAAATCTAATATTTCTTCACATTTTTTTCAGTGTTATTGTCATGGAAGTAAAAGAAAATCAAGTGAATGGCAAGTCCTTCATTGAAGTTGTGGACGGTAATGTCGAATTAGTGATTTCTTGTGTTGATGTTGCATTCTGAACGGTTAGCAGACCAAACGCGCGTGCCCATTTCGTATCATTATCGCTGGAAATACAGCCATGTTTTTAACCTATGTTTAGGAAAGGCAACGTATGTTGTGTGCACTTTGAGTGCATCCACAGGATGCGAAGTTGGTTCTAAGCTTCATATTGTCATAAAAAAATCGGATGCTTAGAAAAAAATTGAAGGAAGGACATTGGCGACGTTTTGTTTTCTATTTTTGAACACGTGGCACCCTGTACTAGAATGCAATTTTAAAATAATTTTAGCAGAATATTTCATTTAGGCTATCTCGCGTAATATAACGATACTTTATTGGGCGTAGAAAATGCATCTGCATAAATATTAAAAGCGTTCAGCCTTGAGTTCTGTTTCAGCTAACACCCACACCGTCAGTGCTATTGCCAGCCGTCAGAGTTGCTAAAATAACGTAGTACTAATACGTATCATTTTACGGACAGTGGAATGCTAATAATTATAAAGGACCGAGTCTGGTCGTTTGTATATTGTGAAAAAAAGATTTCTTTCTCTGTATATGATTATCGCAGGGGTGAATGTATTTCCCGGGATAGAAAAAGGCGTTTAACTGGTAATGACATTTGAAACAAACTTTTATATTAAATAACTGACAGTTCTCTTTGTTTACTTCTGCATGGTTACGTGAAGCAAATATATTACTAGCAGAATAAAGGTATTGACTATATATTTACGTCGTAGTGAGCGAAGATATTCCATGGTAATTTCTATGCATTGCGAATAACAAAGCACGGCAGTGAGTTTTCAAGAAGCTGTTACCCTAAGCTTAACGGAGCGCCAACTATGTGAGCAGTTTAGCCCAATCAAGCGCTCTCTTCGTGTATAGGAAGTAACTTTTGTTTGATTTCAAAACGAATAGCACTGCATACAATGAGCAGTTTTGTTATCTAACTGGCTGAGAAGAGGCAAGGAGCATGGTCAAGTGGAGAGCGTTTTGATTTGTCCCAGCCAGCGCGCTGAAAACAAACAACCGGATGAAAAGGGAGGTGCTGACGTCTGCGATTGGTCCGCTTTCCCTTACTTAGCTTGCGTTGGCTGGTCTAAAATTGCCGCAGCCTGCAACTAAAGGTGGAGAATGCCGCTGTAACCGATCCTCAGCATAGAAGAGTTTGCAGAGCGATGTCGTTTATGCTCAGAAAGGGCTCGATAACGTTATATGGCCACACAAAGGTTTTGTTACACGCAAATAAACCCGCACTCTCCTTCAGGTACGAGTAGGCAGTTGCTGCGCCATCGCCGGCAGCCTTCTATTCGTCTCGGAGCGGGGCACTCTCCAGCTATTCAGAAAACAGTCCAGTTATGTAAGGCATAATAATGCATCTTTAGCGCGTACATGTCACTTTGACGCAATGAGTTTTCGCGGTTGTGTGACGTCGAGTGACAGACAAGTGAAGTCGGTTCAGCCTGGAACTTCTTGATCAATAGCAGAGGGTTAATTGCGAAAAAGCGTTGAACCATAAATAATTATTTTTTCTTTTTTTTCGGCCGAGTTACGCATAATCGGTGGGCACATGACAAATCAGATTGGAAGCTATCACAGTTTTCGTGACGTCGCATGAGGGGTGGTCCAAAATAGTTTTTACCACTCACATAGGGCTTATTGCAAAATTGTGATAGAAAATTTTGGAATAGTTTTACGCTGTAGTGCCCCATATTTAGACACTTCAGCAACACCGGTCGCCTGTATTAGTGAAAATGCCTTCTCCTTTGAGCTTACCAATACTTAATGCCTTCAGTGCCTAGCAGAATAATTGAAGAACTTAGTACGAGGTCGGTGGCGGAGCTGGCAAGTGCTACCAAAAAAAACAGGGATTACCAAGCTGCAATGTTGTGCACTAATCATGGTGCCCAAATTGTAGAGAGAGATAAATAAACTTTATTGTGAGACCAGGCTTCTTGAGCGCAAAGGTGGGTGGCCACCCCAGTCCAGGTAGCCATGGCTCGCTGCCGCCGCCCGAGCCCTGTTCACCAACCGCAGCTGGCTGTAAGGGTCTTGCGTCACCAGCAGAGCCTCCCACTGGTCTTCCAATTCTTCTTGTGAATCCGCCTCTTTCTGCATGATATCGCCTGGCGCTGATGATGATGGTGGTGCTTCTCGATTATTCCTGCATCCAAGAAACATATGGCGCAAGGTGTTGGGCGTGTCCGGCGGGCAGAACTTGCAGTCTCGCCCGTAGATGCCCGGGTACATGGCGTGCAGTAGTGTTCCGTGTGGATAGGTTCCAGCCTGTAGTCTTCTCCAGGTTACCGCTTGGTCCCTACTCATCGTCTTATGCGCGGGCGGGTTGCGACGCCTCTGCTTCCTGTAGTGCGCCAAGATATCCGAGTACTTCTTGGATATCCGTTCATCATCCTCGTCACAGTCGTTGTTATGTGTTCTCTGCGCGTCGGAGATGGCTCGGCGTGCATGATCTCGAGCCGCGGCGTGCGCCGCCTGGTTCCCCGTGAGAGACTCGTGTCCCGGCGTCCAGAGGATTTGTGCTGCGTCTTTCTTGGTGTTGTTCAAGACCTGAAGTACTGCCTTTCCAATCCTTCCGTGGTGGTGGTGGTGGTGGTGGTGGATTGTAGCAACAGGCGGGTTCAGCCTGGCGAACAAGGCCGGCAATTGCTCCGCCCTAGCGTCTCGCACAATACCGCTGAAGGGTTTCACCATATGTCCATCAAACCAGTCTCTCTTAAGAATTCGATGAGGAGACGTGAAGTTTCTTTGCGGGCTATAACTGATCCCTCGGGAAATATAAGGTGTTGCAGGCGCGCATGCGGAAGGCCCTTGTTTTGCAGATTTTTCAGGAGAGTGTCTCTTTTATCTTGGAATTGATGGCAGGACCACAAACAGTGCTCAATGTCTCCTGTCTCGTTGCATGCCGTACAGTAGGGAGAATTGATTCGCCCCGTTTTAAATAACCAGGCCGGTGTATTAGCAGATCCTGTCCTTACTCGATATAGGAGTGTGGCTTCCTCTCGGTGCAATCTCTTGGTTACGCAGGGCATATGCGGTGGAACGCAAAGCGACACAAAGTGATTTCGAATGTCAGATTTTTGCACTTGATTACTCTTTGGAGCCTTGATTTTGGGAGGATGATAGAGCGCTGCGTATGCAAGCGCATCAGCTTTTTCGTTTCCTGAGATACCAATGTGGGAAGGAATCCATTGAAATTTACTGGGAAGCCTTTGTTGTTGAGTTCTTTCACGATGGCTAGTGATTTGCGTGGGAACTTGAGGGATGGCAAACCACGGTATATTTGTTGTAATGCGGCCTTTGAGTCCGTAAGGACAACCACATTCTGCGGAGGCAAAGTCTTTAATTTCCGCAGAGCAGAAGCTATTCCTACGCCTTCCACAACTGTAGATGAGGCTATACAGTCCAGACGGCCAGACCACGTATATCATTGAGAGGGAATATAGAATGCAGCTGCGCAGCGGCCTTCGTCTGCCTTCTGTGTATACTTGTAGCCATCTGTGTATACTTGTAGGTGATTCGGGTAAATCGTGTTCAGGTGTTCCAGGACTACTGACTTGGCTTCTGCAGATGGAATGCATCTCTTTGACTGGAATCCTGGTACACTTAAGTTGCATGTGATGTCTTCGAATGTCCAGGGTGGTTCTATCTTTTCCCTCTGTCGCGATCAGCGCAATCCTAATACGCGAAGCGTGTTCAATGCTGCATAAAAATGTGAGCGCGGCCTGTTACCTATACGTCGTAAGAGGGCTCTACCGGGCGTAGACTCACTCAATCGTAGGAGCTGGATCATCAGAGCCTGGGAAGCCTGAAGTCGTAGAGGGCGTGACTCAGCTTCGTAGAGCACTTTCTTGTTTGACGCTGTCTGAGGGACTCCAAGGCAAAGTAAGATACCTTTTCTGTGGATGGCTTCTAAGCGCTCGTATTGGCTGTCTGAGGGTGACATCAGAGGTAGCTGATACAGGATTCGACTGGTAACCAACGCTGTATGTAGCCGTAGCATCGACGTCGGGTGGTTGCCCCAGCGTATGCCAGCGACTCGCTTGAGCACATGTAGTCTGGGTGACGATGACGCCACAACGTGGTCAACATCGCGGCGCCAGAGTAGCCTGTGGTCTAAGGTAACGCCCAAAAATTGGACGTTGGTGACTTGTCGAATCTGGTATCCGTCCAAACTCAGCGTCAAGCGTGTAGATTTTCTTTTCACTCCAGGAAATAGTACGAATGATGATTTCTCTGCTGATAGTGATAATCCAATCGTTGCCAAGAGGCCCTGAATGGCTTTTACTGCTCCCTGGGCTATTCGTGCGAGGCGATGGTGGTAGCCGGAGACCCATAAGCATCGGCATATATTGATATCTTCACTGGTGTTCGATGATTTAGTACTCTTGGGAGGCTACTCATGGCGATGTTAAATAGTAAGGGAGATAAAACACTCCCCTGTGGCACACCGCGAAATATACGTATTTCATCGCTCAAAGTGTCGGCAAGACGAACTCTGATGCGACGATCATTGAGGAACGTATGTATGAAGTGCAAGAGATGACCTGTGACGCCTATAACTTGCAACTGGCTGATGAGGGCTCTTTGAGACACGTAATCGTAAGCCTTAGAAACATCCATGAAAACAGCAAGTGTCGACAGGCCATCAGCACTGTAATGTTCTTTGTGGCTTAGCAGGTCCAGCACATTGTCTTGAGCACTTAGACGCTGCCGAAACCCAGTCATGCACGATGGTAGTTTTCGACCCTGCTCGACATACCAAGTGAGTCTTGTGCACGCCATCTTCTCCATTAGCTTCGCTGCACACGAGGTCAGTGATACCGGTCTGTATGAGTCCAGAGCTGCAGGATTCTTTCCAGGCTTCAGAACTGGTACCACCCATGCTACCTTCCACAAATGTGGGATAGCCCCACTGGCCCAGACTTCCTTAAAAAATGCCAGCAAATCACGCCATATCTCAACCGGTAGGTTAGTCAGCATCTGATTACTGATAAAGTCAGGTCCCACCGCACAGCGACGTCGGAGGCTGCTCATAGCTAGTTCCAGTTCTCTGAGTGTGAAAGGAGCATCCATTAGAGACGACGATAGCGGCGGGGGCGGGTTGGTTTTGCCGGCTGACCTTCCGGAAGAGTATATTTCAGCGAAGGCATTCGCAAGACAAGCGAGTGTCTTGCCTAACTTCAAGGCTAGGGCTTCAAATGGCTTGTTTGGTCGAAAGTTTCCAGCAAGGTTATTAACGACCCACCATATCCGTGGAACTGGCGTGAAGACCGATAGCCTTGCACAAAATGATGCCCATTGATCTCTTCTTAGTTTCCTTGTATAACGTCGAATTACTGCGTTAATCCTCTTTACATAGTCTTCATTGGTGGGTCGCCCTTCGTCCTCATAAGCCTCCGTTCCGCTCTTCTACGGGCAGCGCATAGATTTTTGAGCTTTAGATCCGGAGCGGGGAAGTGTTCGGATAGCTTCAACTCAGCGGTAGCCAATCTCTTGCTACGTAGCATGTCCGCGAACAGGTCTCCAGATGATTCGCGTAGGCCGTCCCTGTACGTATCCCAATGCGTCACAGGACAGGATCTTCGGCCGTTGGTTCTATATCCAGCAATGTTAACGAAAACAGGAAAATGATCACTGCCCACTCTATCTTTACTAGTCGTTGACGATGCGAGGATGTCCGTTGAATGTAACGTCAAGTCAATGACACTGTTAGAAGCCGGTGGTCGAAAAAACGCTGGCTGTTTGTCATTTGCCACGCAGAGTCCCTCGGTGTTTAAAGCACTAACGATTTGCTTTCCACGTGCATCAGTCGCCTTGTCACCCCAGTGATTATGGTGCGCGTTGAAGTGGCCACATAAAATCCTAGGAGCTGGGCAGCGGCTGCAGATGTCTCTTATAATTTCTCCCATCGAGACCTTCAGGCGAGAGCTCGCATACACGGAGGCCACGCTGAGGCTTCGGTTTCCCAGCCGCACTTGTACAGCAGTGACTTCTAAAGCACTGCTGCAAAGGTCTTGAACTGGTAGAACGTAATGTGGTATTTCACGTCTCACATATAGCATGGCGCTTCCGTTCGGAAATGTCGGAATACTTTGGTTTCCATGTGCGACATAACCAGCAATTGATCTGGAACTTGGAAGACCAGCCTCGGACAGGGCCAATATTGGCACAGGCATGTTGCGTAAGAAAAGCGACAGTTCAGGTAAATGGCATGCAAGACCCGCTCAGTTCCATTGCATAATAAGTGGCACCTGTGGACGAGATGGTGAACATTGTGCCCTGACGGCATCCATATTGCTAGGTGCTTTAAAAAGAGGCAGAGCTGAGAATCACTGACTCGAGAGCCAGGACTACTTCGAGCATTTCCTTCATCGAGCTCGCCGGCATCTTCTCTATGTGTGATCGCAAGGCCTTGAAGAGATCACGTAGCACCTGCTGACAGTCCACCTGTGGTGTGTTTTCATCGCAACGCGATTGGGGTCGCTGCAGTACAGACGCATAACTTCGCTGTTCCGGTTGTTCAGCAATCTTCTCGTCTACAGGGCCTCTGTTCATTTATTTGACTGTTTTAGCCGGTCCGCTGCGCGATGGCACCACTGTGTCCTGGATTCCTGGAGAAGGCTTCAGGATTGGAAAATCAGTTTCACTCTTTGAGCTTCATTTCATTTCGTCTGACTCTCTGTGATTTTCTGTCTTTTTCTTCGTCGTATTTTTCTCATCGTTTCCTGTTGGCCCCATGAAAACGTTTTCTTACGCCTTCTTGCCTTCTGCATGCTTCTTGCAAGTCCGTCACCACGGTAACCATGGCCTTCTTGCACGTTGCGATGGCCAGGGCTATGCCCACCTCTTCCGCTGTGCTCGCGTCCTTGGCACGTATGGATGCGGCTGTAAGTTGTTCGCCCTTCTCGTCGACCACGCTGATTGCGAATCGGTCGTTGGTACTGTACGCAGCTGCATCCGTATATCTAACGTTTTCTTCTTTGCTCTTGGTGCGTTCGAGTATGCGCTTGAGCGCCTGTATTCTCGCCTGTCTCCTTTCCTTGTCGTACTCGGGATGCATGTTTCTGGGAATGGTACTTCTGTGTAGCTTCTCTCTGATCTCGTGTGGGATACGCTGAGGTAGGTGCCTTTCATCCTCGACTTGGTAGCCCAGATCTTGCAGCAGGGCTCTTCCCGTATTTGTCAGCTTTAGTCTCTCCAGTTGGTTGACGTTGTGCGCTTCCACGAGATCTACCCACGTGTTGTGGACTCCCATTTTGAGTAATTTCGCTGTGGACGTGGAGAGGGACAGGCCCAAGGCAACTTTGTATGATTTTCTGATGAGGGCGTTTACTTTGTCTCGTTGACTGTTCTTCATGTCAACGTATGGAGTCCCGCACGGGACGATGCTCGTGAGCAGCGCTTGTATCATTTTCGTGCAGTCTTCTTCCTTGAGTCCGTGGCTTTTGCTCGCCACTCTTTTGAGTGGGTTATTTGTTGCACTCTTCTCTGAATTTTTTCCAACTCTGGTCCGCCGGCCCCGTCCTATTGAATCAGGAGTCCGAGGATGCGGAGCGTCGTAACCTGCGGAATCACGATGCCTCCCACCTTTACCACCGGGTCTGGTATCTGCTGCGGTTGTCGGCCTCTTGTGCGCTTTCTTAGCACCAAGAGCTCCGATTTTTCAGTTGCGCACGTCAGTCCACATGCTTCCAGGTACTTTTCCGTAGTGTCAACTGCTTCTTGCAGAGCGTCTTGCTGTTTACCTGTCGACCCTCCCGTAGTCCAGATAGTGAGGTCGTCAGCATATATTGCGTGACAAATCCCTTGTATTTGCTTCAGTTGCTTGGGTAGTGAGCTCATCGCCAGATTGAATAGCATCGGCGAAATGACGGAGCCTTGTGGCGCTCCCTTTCGCGGTATGTCGAATTTCTCATAGCGTAATTTGCCTATCTCCACTGTGGCTTTCCGTTCATTCAGAAAAGCTTTGATGTAATTACATACTTTTTCGCCGCAGTTATATACGTTCAGGTGCTGCAGTATGGCTTCGTGTGACACGTTGTCGAAAGCCCCTTTCACGTCAAGTGCGAGGATGGCTCTTTTGCTGTGCGTGGCCAGCTTGTCGATGACTTTTTCCTTAATTCGCAGCAACACGTCTTGCGCTTACAGGTGAGCTCTAAATCCGAACATAGTGTTTGGGACGTGTTCGTTGTCTTCGAGATAGTCGATCATGCGGTTGTGCACCATGTGCTCGTAGAGTTTTCCAGCACACGAGGTTAGGGATATAGGTCGAAGGTTCTGCACGCTGATGGGCTTGTTGGGTTTAGGTATCATGGTTACCTCGGCATGTATCCATTCCTGTGGTACTTTACCGTGTTGCCAGCACTCGTTGATGTATTGTAGGTTACAAGAAAAACAAAAGTGTGCTCGGCGAGGTTGTGTAGTTGCACGTATGCTTTGAATAACCAGGCTTCGCATGTCCAGTGTAAATAAACATTTAGGGAGGCGGGGATCGTTCTTTCAAAGGTTAGTATTAGCCTTCGCGATGTTTCCTTTGTAGGGGCGCCGTTCCATCGCAACAATGAGCGCTAAAGCGTAACTCCGGCAATCTTGCGGTACCAATGGAAGTCGATGAAATTCAGTAGGTACGCTTCTCTGAACACTTCATCGTGTCCTCAGAAAAGCAGGTTCGAGACCTGCATTGATTTTTTACAAATGAATTTAATTAATTGCCTCGATCAACCTAGCTTACCTCCTCCTCAGTTACAGGCCATGTTGTGTATGACGTCAGGAGTATTCCATGCAGATCATGGCGGGATCGGGCAGTCGACAGCGACGAGAGTGTCGAGGAGTCGGCGATCGTGAGCAAGTGTATGGCGTGAGAGGTTTCTATCGCGACAAGTTACGTTCCCCGTAGACGGGCAAAAAATGGAAGGCATGCTGGTGCTTGTTCATCGTTGGTTACGCGAACTGCAGCCCTCGCCATCTGCACACGCAATTTGAGCGGATGCCGATCACGCTCAGCCGAGGTTAAGCCTATATGTCACAGTCGCGTAGTTCATGCATGTACACTTGTAGGACCGGAGCGACTGACCTGAAGCTAATTAAGCCATCAGAATGAAGACTCCTTCTGTAGTTTAGTTTTGACTATGCTGACCTGAAATAAACGATTCCTCATTTCGTTCAGTGCACACACAAAAAGTAAGAAACGACGACACGGAGCAGTATCGACATCGGCACGTTGCGGTATTCGACGGAAAGCTGCACGCCGCACACACAGGCACTTCCCTAAATTAAATGCCCCTACGAACAAGGGCGCATTTTTGCGTGTTCTCATGCAGACTCTAATTAGCGTTCGAGGTGGACTACCTGCCTCGTATCCCAAATGGGCAGCAAGCTTAGGGCCCTTCGATATGGCCGCGTAAACATTAACCGCCTCGTTCAGTTGTAAACGGTGTCAACACTCCCAACGGCGTTCCCGCAAGAAAACTACGCATTCATGAACGATGATACATGCAAAGTCCTTATCTGTGTCCACCTCATGGAACATATTGCGTGTATAAAAAGAATACGAAGAATGATAAGTAGGCAGCATAACAACGCTCCCGTACGGTCTCCCGTTCGCTCTTTTCGAAGGTTTGTGGTCGCTCATATCAGCGCAATTCAGAGTGATGCAACGGCACTTGCGTGCACGAAATGTGCCTGTTTTGATATGTTCTGGCATTAATCGACGTCACCGATGAGCTAGCATTATAGCTCAAGCGAGCCACGAGTGGTCGCTGTACCTGCCGATGTAAACAAATGCATAGTTTGGTGCTTTTGACGGTCAGCGGCGTTCTTGCGGCATAGAAATGCGGAAAGTCCTGCTCCACATCTTACAGTATGCATGCGAAGCGCTTACCTGAGTAGGGGTAAAACACCTAAACTAGCAAGCAGCACGTACAAAATCACTCGTTAGGGCTACACTTGGTCTTCATGTTGCAGCACGATACGTATCGCATAAGCGCTGGCCCTCGTGGTGGCTGGTCGAATGCGAACCGCGATCCGTGGTATTGAATTCGAGAGAATCATAGCCGTCAATATTTGTCAGATTCGAAGAGCTGGTGCAGCAAGCATTGTCACCCGGGCTTCCGGCGCGGTCAGGACTCACCCGAGCGTCTGCTGTTCGCTGCCAGCGGGCGAGACCGGCCTGCTTTGCGCGCCTTCCCTGGTGGAGACACTCCTGACGTTACACGAAGAGGTTGGCTCGGCTGCTTGGCCAGGTTTCGGTTTCGTTCTTGCGCTTTCGTGCTTATTTAAAATTATTTTCGAATTTGCAGAACAATTCCACTCTCAGACTGGTGACAGGGAAGCCTCGGGAACCTAAACATTCCATTACCTTGACATGTTCCAAAAATCGCCGGAGTTGCACTTTAAGCGAAAATGAACAATGTGTCCAAGCCACAAGCGCATTACAATTGAAATTTGAAGTTAACTGCATAATGGCCGAGAATGGTAAAGCAAGAATTATGGATATCCAATGAATATGTTCGAGTCGATCTGAAGGGACGCTGTAATTAGGCGCTTAAACAAAAGCTGGGGCGCTATGGCTTAAAACTATTTGAAACATTTTTGTTACATTTATGAAATCAGCCCTCCACGATTGGCCCAACTTTTTTTCGCTTACCCCCGATTCTCCTGCCTGTCACGGGACGTCACGTGAACCACGAAAACACCCCATTCGACATGACACGTACACACTGATTACGTATGATTAGACCTAACAAAAGAAATATGTTTATTTCTTATTCGATAATTCTTTTTCCCCCATTGGCCCTCCGCTATATTTCGAATGTTCTCTGGCTGCACGCACTTTGCCTTTATCACGTGCGACATCACAAAACCACGAAAGCTCAGCACGTTAAAGTGACGCGCACGCATTAACGATGGAATATCATGCCGAAGAAAACTGAACATTTTTTTGAATAGCCATGGACTGCCCCACTCCGAAAAAAATAGAAGGCGTCTGTCTACGGATCGCTCAAGCACTGGCTGCATGGAGAAGCTGGGGAGATCGGATTCATTTGCGTATAATGAAAAAAGAAATTACATGGCAGTGCAAGGTTGTCGAGCCAATCCGGCTTGTATACAAGATCGCTGTGCTAACTCATCTTCGCTGAGGATCCTTTCTGGCGCCATTTTTAACTTTCCGTTGCACGGCGCCGCAATTTTCAACCAACTACCGCAGTGAAGGGAATTGGGCTAGTCCCTGGCGCCTGCTCTGACCTCCTCGTCAGGTTACGTGCTTTCACTCTGCTCGCTGGGCCTTACCGAATCCCTCTCCATTCCCGCGTTCGCCGCGCCTTTTGTCAGCCGATTACGTAAGAAAAGCCTGTGGAAAGCGGCAATGCTGTTGGCCTGGACATGAAATAAAGGTAACCTCCTGTAAACGAGGAAAGTGTTTAATTTGGCTACTAAAACAACGCTGAGGGTCACGGCCCGATGCTTGAGCGGGCGGTGGCGTAAATTTTAAGTCTAGATATTGAAATGAAAACAGATTGGAATAGTTTTACGCTGTAGGACCCCTGTACATCTAAGAAGGATGTTTAGAAATGTGTTTACTTTCGTCCTATGCAAGATGTAATACCATGCAACGGTCATTTTCATGGCAGGAGAAGGTGACGAGCTCTCTATCTGTTGTGTCACCGTGGCACATCTCCATTTTTTGAGGATTATTCAGCAAGGAACGCGCACCCAGTTTCGCCTAACGAGTCAATAATTCGTGGAAAATAAACCAAAACAAATAAACCGCAGAATTTATTGCACTATCCTAATAAGAGGTCGCTGGGCTTGAGGAATGCCTAAGAGCCGCCATTATGCGTTCAAGTTTTGTTCAATCTTTTTTATAGCACAGAACAGAGGTGGTGCTTACATGCACTCGATCATAATTTAAGCTTGTTTGGTGGTACTAGCATTCGGTGCACATCTAAATTTTGTCTAAATGTATGCACAAACCGTCCGCCGTGGTACTCACTGATCTATCAACATACAGCAGCCATTGCCAGCAAAAGCAGCAGCCGCGCCAAACCCAAGAGTGTAGGGGCCGAAAACTAGCCTTTAAAATCTCATACGTGCGACCAATTATCCACACCAACATTAATGAGACGCACATACATTCTCCCGCATTACGGATAGTAATGCGCCGGCCTTACTATTGATTTTCATGTTCATTCCATTTGCTGTATCTGCGTACATTGCTCTGTTCGCGAGACACAATATCAGTTTAGAGTATAGGCCGTCTGGCCATGTCACTGTCTGCATTATTGTTGCGATAAACTTCATCCCAACCATGTGTCTACATTTCTGCGAGACTAATCGTGTGCTCGTTCTTTATCCTCTTTCCACTATATATATATGTATATATATATACTGCAATCATCTCGGTCCAACGCAGCGGTAACTACAGGTAAGAGCGTAACTTTTTACAACGATGGATTGTTATTCTTGTTAATTTTTTTATATGGGCGAGTCTTTTCAGCTTGGCAAAACGAGACCGGCCACGTTCATTTATGCGCACCATGTGCATCTGGTGGAACAATATTGATCTTTTAGAGCGAAGCAATTATTTCGACTAAAGAGGTTCAGAAACGTTATGCGCTAGTTTTCACGGTTCTTACAAAACTGCATCACTCACCAAATTACATTTCAAGCAACTGAGGGGAATAATAGGGTCATATACATGTAATTTTTGAAACGTTTGTGTCGAGTAGGGTTTGAAGAAAATTGCTAGACCCTTCTTTATGGGCATTATAGGAAATGCGCAAACTGTCGCGCCACTTTACTAGGAGGAAAGAAAACAGCACAAAGATTTTATATTTAGAGAAAATTGGCGTAACTGCAAGGCTGCCACACACTGAAAATTTGAAGCCAGTAGGCTTATCATACGTTTTCGCAAAACGGAGTAGTCATCGTCTTGAAATTTTATGCTTAATACGAGGCATGTTATTTTTCCCCCGGTGTCGTCGATGAACTTTGGGAAGCGCGATCATTATATTCGTTGAAGTAGGAAGCGAGTTGTGAGTCACAATCAATATATGTTCAACTTGTGTCAGTTAATTACCGCTTTTGCTGAAAGTTGCTTATTCAAGCGCGTCACAGTGTCATAGTGCCTTTATCCGCAATGTTTAGCAGGGTCCTAAGTAAACTGCACAAGATACCAACTTCATATGCAGTGAACACAGGGAAAATGTTGAGTTCATTCCGAGGCGAAAGTTTCACGCATATGGCCAAAACAGGAATACTGCGAATAATTACTCCAACCTCGTTTAATTTCCTATTTTCACGCATCAGAAGTTGATCGCAGTTGACTTCTTTGGCATGCTCGATGAACTAAACGAGGCACCAGGTTGATATTTATCGAAAACAAGGTGCACATCATAAGTAATGCGTAGACGATATTGAATGTGTGTTGGTTAATTCGGAGTTTTGTATTCATGTATGCAAGCGCTGTGAAACGTTGTGAGTGTATTTTGCGAGCGCCACAAAATGAAGCCCGCTGCCTTGACATATCTAAGCGTACAAATGCCACCAAAATAAAACAGCGAAATCGGGTTCACTACTACGGCAAATCTGTGTGCGAAATTAAATGTAGGTCTCGAAGAGATTCTTTATGCGAGCATCGAAAAGTGTCACGTGGTCGTTTTCAGTAGCGTTTTCCAAAGTCTCAAGAGAATTCTGCGTTACAGAAACTTCATATTCAGTACAAATTAGGGCCACTGAAATGTGCAATCGCTAGGGAATATTTTATGTTTTTGGCTCAATTATTAGAACTACAAATACCTATTTATCCCTTGTTCGTTTGTTTCTTAATGCGTTATATAACTTTCTCGGTGTCATTGGAAAACAACACGAGACCCTTCGTTCACATTTTATTAATGAAAGGACGAGGTAATAGCAGGCAAAGTTCCCAGTGGGTGGGTTGATTGAGGTGTTTGCATTATACCGGTTGTTTTTAGACAACACAGATATTCTTTTTAAATAAGAATGCCATATGAGCAGAGGACGTGGCGCTACGACGTGTAAAATGATGAAGTCGTGGTTTTGGCACGTGAAACCCCACAATTCATTCAAGCTTAGCCGAATGTAGCTCCGTTTTGTGGTAAATTTAGGAGTTCTGCCATAATGAAGCTTAGGAGAAATTAGAAGAACGCTATGGCAAGTCTCTGTGGGATTTTTGACGCGTGTGTGTCAAGTGATAGCTTCTAAACATGCTTCCTTATCAATTGTTCTAAAACGTCACGCCGCCCTTTTGAGCAATGTTTCGCAATGACAGAGATACGTTACCAGAAGTTTATATATTGTGGACTGGGGTGTTGGTGATGCGCCGTTGTGCTCACGTTTTAACGTTCCTGGTCCTTTTATAACTGGTGCAAGTAATTAGTGAACCGCAATTTCTTTCTCTTGTTTTTGCGTTGCACAAAGTTCTTAACATACTTCACCATTGTTCTGGATGAAATAAACCAGGCTCTTTGCTTATATTTCCTTAAAGTTAGAAGCAGGCTATCGGTGATGTGTTGGCGACGTTGGATAACGCATATTGCACTGTATTATTTTTGGTATTTTTTATTTGCCTGCATTGTTAATTTGTTATTTACCGTTTTCTTAGAATTTGTTATTTGCCGCACCTCCTCCCCCCATCGTAAGGCCCTTAACCAGAGGGCCTTTAAGGGTAGCTTATATAAATAAATAAATAAATAAAAGGAACAACTACGTGTGTAAAGGTCTATTGGCGGTGCAGGTCAGTTCCGTTGCCACTACCAGCCACACCAACGCGGACAACGCCAGTGCATACTAATATGTGTTTAAATAAGAGCTGTCCACCTTTTCTCCTCTTTCCCTCTCGTATTGTTCCTGCGGGTTTCCTGTAACTGTGCTTCTCACTTTAGCACGTTACCTTTGCGCTTACCGCTCTTGCAGCTAGAAGCCTTTCTCAATTATTTTCAAGCTGTTTCCAAAGTCTTGCAATATTAAAAAATTCTCGTCGAAGTCTCCAGACCTTCCTTTTATAATTTGGCTGTACGCCTAATCAGGATACTCGGACGCTTGCTCGAGCTAGCATTTACCGCCCGTCATTACCGAGCAGCCTACAAGACTATTGGCAGAAACAGCAAGAAATGAAGTATTGCCGTTCAGAAAACTCACCTCGTTCTCTCGAAGATCGCCAATAAGATATATGCGAAGATAAAGCAAGGTAACAACTAAAGGCGAGGTAAATACGCTGACTTACCTGTCCCAGAACCTCCCACCTCTGTTTGGACTGTGCCTTTAAATCTTAAGTTTTCAGTTTCAAACCTGACAATTTTTTTTCTTTGCGCTTGATTTTTATTACAATTCGCAGAACCGAAAAAAGTGTTGAAACGACTGCAAGAAAAAATTGAAGTTTTGCAGGCGAACTCCCTTTGTTTAATTACTGGGCATGAAAATCCTGGAGGTAAGTTCCCGATTGCCTCATTACCAGCTTAAAAAACATTATTTTTTAAAGCGTCTAATGTGAACGTCACATGGAATCAAATGTCGACTAGAGAAATTTTATTCTAGGTTTGTGTCACTTCGCGTTAAACGCTTAATTTAACGACAAATGACCGCACTGTAGTCTCCGCAGCTGCACAAAAGACCAGTATGAAAAGTAGTAAAAATATAAAATGACAAAACCTTTTCGAAATAAGGGCAATTTTTAAATTCGCTTGCCAGGAAATTTTCGTGAAGAAAAATCTCTATATTTACGTCGGGGCAGTACATCTGTTTACGATCCAGGGCATGGTAGTAGTCTGCATAAGGAGGACCACGGCAACCAAAAGCTGCAACTTCGTTTTTCATATTTTATGTTAAGACAACGAAATTCATTTAGGCAGGTTTTTCAGATTTGCACGTTATAGCAGGAAAAAATAAGCTTAGGCACCACTTTTACAGAATCAACCTCAGTATTTTTTTTGGTGTGGCTCACCACCTAAGTATCAATTTAGCAGCTTCCGCATGAAGTACGACAGCATATGGCACTGCGGCCGTTCTGTGTTGAAGCTTCTGTGACACGGCTATTTCTACAAGGCATCAGGCCTGGGTAGTACTGAAAATACATCAATATTATGCACATTTTAGTCTGTAACCTGTATTTGTATCCCGATACATTCAGAAATACCTGTAATATTGTCGGTATTTTTGATATATGCGCTGATGCATCATATATCCTAACATACAAGATACACCCATCTCAAAATTTGCGAGGAAGGTCAGAGTCACTGAATGCTAGTAAATGTCACCGATAAAGCTTACTGAAGCACACGACAGTTTTATCTTTACACGCATCCTAATAAACAAACCGTACTAGAAATATGAATGAACTACAAAGGGATGACAACTTGAAGCTCATCACTTTGGAACCTTACAAATTGCTAGCGCCGGTCGCCTCAATTTTTCTTAAATGTTAGGATGCTCTGTGGCGCTATCAAAAAAGTCACAGGCCTGTACGGCGCACACAGCACAGTCGCAGCTTAAGCTGGAGGAGTGGCTCCAACGGAGCTCCATTTTCGGCACCACGCACTACGGGGTCTTTGCGGCAAAGTGTTTTTCGCGTCGTTTTCATGAGAACTGCCGGAACTGTGCGCCCGGCGTGGAGGGCAAGCTGTGGCTTGTGCTGCTCTCTGCACAGCAGTCTGCAGAGATCCTAATGTTGCCTGGTCGCAGCCGCGGGCGTAGCTCTACGATTCGCTGCTTCAACAGCGGTTCGTACCTTGAGAGGGGGCGCCATAACGTGCACCGAAGAGTAAACTCAAGTATACAGAATACGTGGCGTATATGTCACATCCCTTGGAATGGCTGACAACGCGAGTACAACACCTGCGGTGTCGAGGAAACCATAGAACATCTACTATGCTACTGCCCATCTTTTCAAAAGGACAGGCAAGACCTCTGCACAGCTCTGAATCAGCTAGATAGAAAGCCGTTCTTCTTGAACACGATCTTGGGACCATCGCCTCGCATGTCACAGCTACAAAAGGCCACAAAGGCGCTGCTGCAATATTTGAAAGCTACCGGATTGAGTCTGCGTCTGTGATCCAGACTGAGTGACTGAATCATATCCCCAGTGGACTTTCTCTTTTAATCTTTCCACCCCCCTTTCGCTTTCCTCAGTGTAGGGTAGCCAACCTGGCTACGTCCTGGTTAACCTCATTACCTTTAATTTATCATTAGCTCTATCTCTTGACCCGTGGCATGATCCGTATGATGACAATGATTTATTGGCATCCCCTTCGAAACAGGGTGGTCACAAATAGTCGCCTAGCCTGCTTGAGTTACAAGGTTTAGCTCAAGGAGGAAGCAAAACTGAGGGGAGGCGCTACCCCATCCCCGCGCTAGGAGAAAAGTGTGGAGGAAATGACGTAGTCATCATTATCATCATGAGCCTAGTTACGCCCACTGCAGGGCAAAGGCCTCTCCCATATTTCTCCAACAACCCCGGTCATGTACTAATTGTGGCCATGCCGTCCCTGCAAACTTCTTAATCTCATCCGCCCACCTAACTTTCTGCCGCCCCCTGCTACGCTTCCCTTCCCTTGGAATCCAGTCCGTAACCCTTAATGACCATCGGTTATCTTCCCTCCTCATTACATGTCCTGCCCATGCCCATTTCTTTTTCTTGATTTCAACTAAGATGTCATTAACTCGCGTTTGTTCCCTCACCCAATCTGCTCTTTTCTTATCCCTTAACGTTACACCTATCATTCTTCTTTCCATAGCTCGTTGCGTCGTCCTGAATTTAAGTAGAACCCTTTTCGTAAGCCTCCAGGTTTCTGCCCCATATGTTAGTACTGGTAACACACAGCTGTTATACACTTTCCTTTTGAGGGATAGTGGCAACCTGCTGTTCTTGATTTGAGAATGCCCGCCAAACGCACCCCAGCCGATTCTTATTCTTCTGGTTATTTCAGTCTCATGATCCGGATCCGTGGTCACTACCTGCCCTAAGTAGATGTATTCCCTTACCACTTCCAGTGCCTCGCTACCTATCGTAAACTGCTGTTCTCTTCCGAGACTGTTAAACATTACTTTAGTTTTCTGCAGATTAATTTTCAGACCCACCCTTCTGCTTTGCCTCTCCAGGTCAGTGAACATACATTGCAATTGGTCTCCTGAGTTACTAAGCAAGGCAATATCATCAGCGAATCGCAAGTTGCTAAGGTATTCTCCATCAACTTTTATCCCCAATTCTTCCCACTCCAGGTCTCGGAATACCTCCTGTAAACATGCTGTGAATAGCATTGGAGAGATCGTATCTCCCTGTCTGACGCCTTTCTTTTCAGACAGGGAGATACGATGTTGTCCTTTTTTTTCTTCTTTTCATTTCTTTTGTCATTTTGTCTTGTCATTTCTTTTGCTGTAGCGGCCATACTTTCGGGCCACAGTGGCGGCTTTGTTATGGTTCTGTGCGCGCACACGTGTTGCTTCGGAGGTTTCGTACCGTGGCAAAGGCACCGTGTGGGCAGGTTTGCGTTGGTCTCCGTGTTTTGTTGCGCTGTGTCATCCGGACCGTGCAATCCCAGATGTTGCTGCGGCCAGGTGGGACAGGCGGAACTAAAGCTCGTGAAAGGAACGCGCGAAGGAATATCCCCCGGAAATTGGGCCCTCTTCAGTGGAATCATGCTAACTTGCCATCGTAGACCAAAACCTATGCGTTTCAGAATCTGTCGAATGAACGCCTAGCAGGTCAGCGATTCCTGCTTTTGACAGCGCATGGTGCATTTGCGGCACGTAAAACGTACATTATGAATGCATAGTTTGTATTCAGTAACATCTTGTTTTTGTGCTTATTAAAACACATGTTACTTAACTGTTGCCTATTTCTCGCAGTACTCGCGACAGCACGAAGTCTTTTAAGCAGAGCGCGTTTGAGGTTCATGCTCACCTGCACTGGTGTACCTCAATACACGTGCTGATAGAGCGTTACGCCGAATGTGTGCACTTTGCCGCCCTCAGCACCGTGCGCCGGCCAGTCGACGCTTCATCCGAGAAGGTGGGAAAGAAGCGGCTGCTTTGACTTAAGGAACGAATCTCCCTACCGCAAGCGTATTTTATCTGTGCGCGCGAGAAGCGCAGGGAATTGAAGGTTAGCGGATTCGCTGCAAGAGTGAGCAAGGCTCCACAGAACGTACGCCCGCGAACACATGAAACGAGTGTTCCATAATCGCATGTAGGCCTGTTCTACACTCGTATTGTTCTGCACCGTGCCCCGGCTGTCTCAAAACTTTGCTTCTCTGAAGCTTAACTTACCGTGCGAAGAAGGCACCTCAGGCCGCAGTCAATGAATTTAAACATGGAGTCAGAAACAACATTGTGTGTCCTCGCCGGCGAGCTGTCGTAGTGATGCGTGGCTATCCGAAGTTTGTTCAATAAGTTCCTCAAGCCACAGCGAGAATATGGGTTTCTGTTCATAAACTCCAAATGGGTCGCTGTGTAGTACGTGTCTCCAGCGCGTGCTTACAGTGCAGTGAGAATGCGTACATTTTTTTCGCATCGCCAGACGTCTAGCTTCCAAGTCCGTCTGAGCGCCCCAGGAAGCCCAAGCAGAGAAAAGCAAGTAGAAGGCATCGATAAAGGTGACCTTTAAAAAAAAAAAAAGACGCAAGAACTGGACAGCGGCTGGTGCCTGCGGTTGATGAGAACAGTTCAGTTGGCTGGCCTTATAATGCATGTTTATTTTCATAATAGCCGGCAAAAGCAGCCTGAAAACAAACTTCGCTGAAAACAATCTGCGTGATTTATTCCTTGTTATTATATTATGTTTTCTTCCTTTCCCTAGTGCATCGTGAACTAAATTATTCTTATTCAACTCGGTTGCATCTCGGTTGTAGTTTGTAAATAGATACGGTTGATAGATGTCTTGTATTCTGTCTATTTTCTTTGTACTGCCCCCCTTACTCAATGCCTCACTTTGGGGCCTGCGAGGTATTTTTAATAAATAAATAATAATGATTATGATGATGATTCTTATTTAGTGGTATTATTCTCGAAACGGACGGTGACAAACAGCCACCTAGCCTGGTTGTATTATTCAGCTGTGCCATATATTTTTTTTCAGTACTGCAATAATCATATTGTCACAAGCTGTCATGAACCACGCCTGCCGCGCAGACAACCAGATGAAAGAAGGAAGAGAACGATGTTAGCCAAGCTGCCGCGAGACCGCTGTTCAAGAACCGCGCCTATCAACCAGATTCATCTGGTTCTACATTAAAGCACCTCGTGTATAACATTTGGCGGAGCTGTGCGGGGTAACTCCCACGACGTACAACGGAGCCACCAGCACAAGAGCTACGCCGAAGCCGTCGCCTTGCCGCACTTTCGCCGCCGCCCTCAGTCATGGCCACAGAGCAAAATACCCTCACCAGCAGTGCCTCGGTGAGAACAGTCCCTATCCAGCACTACCGAGAGCCACGCACGTTCTCGGCGAAGGCAGAGGAAGATGTGGATGAGTGGCTAACCCATTACGAAAGGGTAAGCCAATACAATAACTGGAACGCTGCCCGTCAGCTTAGGAACGTTGTTTTCTTCTTGGCCGGCACGCCGTTGGTATGGTATGACAAACACGCGGACATGCTAACTACATCGACACGCTTCGTTGAGGAGATCAAAAAGTGTTTCGGGG
This sequence comes from Dermacentor variabilis, assembly GCF_050947875.1. Classification (NCBI taxonomy): domain Eukaryota; kingdom Metazoa; phylum Arthropoda; class Arachnida; order Ixodida; family Ixodidae; genus Dermacentor; species Dermacentor variabilis. The sequence continues at coordinate 62,880,721 of NC_134573.1, read as the reverse complement.
ACTCGGACGCAAAGAGGAAACGTGCGGAACTCACATTAGCCCAGAGAGTTCAGGTACCCGGCGAGACTTGCACTACCTATATCGAAGAAATTTTGAAGCTGTGCCTCACCGTCAACCCTCAAATGACAGAGGAAGATAAAGTGGGGCACGTGGTAAAAGGAATAGCGGAAGACGTGTTCAACTTCCTCATTGGTACAGAGAACTTGCACACTGCATCAGACTGATACGGCACTGCCGTACGTTCGAGGCGCTGAAGACTCGCCGAATTACACCAAAGTTTGGACGGCTGGCCAATGTAACGACTGTAGCAAGTGTTGACATGAGTCCTACGCTCCCAGACCTTTCGTCCGCCATCCGCCAAATAGTCCGCGAGGAGCTCCAGCGACATGACGAACAGGCTCGTTATGCGGCGCCACGTTGCAGCTCCTCCGTTTTCCGAGACACTCTTTGGGAGCCCACTTCGGCTACTTGGAACCACTCGGTGAACGTCGCGGATCTTAACGGCTCCAGAGACGGACCGCATTATATTACGACCGAACCACCGCGCACTGATTCGCCCCCTCAACGTTTTGATCCACGCCCACGCAACTTTCGTCCACTAAGACTCGCTGCTACCTACGACTTTCAAGGGGAAGAGCCTCGTTACTCTCAACCGATGTCTTCGGCGGAATACTTCAATCCGCATTCTGAAGTTCGCCCTTCGCCAGTGTGTTACTGCTGCGGCATGCCTGGCCATATAGCTAGGTACTGTAGCCGATGCCGAGCATCAAACTACGGATCTTCAGCGCCGACTATGCGGTCTAGCGGTCGTACACTGCGCACTCAGTGGCCAGGAGACTCCACTTCAGGAAGCCACTTTCGAAAGGACCGATGCACCACCCAGGAGACCTACTTTCGAGAAGAAAGAACCCGGAACCGCTACCGCTCCCCTGCCTCCGACCGTACTCTGACGCCACTACCAGCCTTCCGAGCCTCCTGATCACCATCCCCTCGGCCGCGATTCACGTCACCATCACCTCGGCGCCGTTTCGTGTCACCCCCGCCGGGAAACTAGCCAGCGCGGCCGATGGAGGTGAGGTCCCTGGAAAATGTGTGCTGCCGACTCAACTGCCTCCAACTATTTTCATGCTAAAGAATAAGGTTCATGTACTGATTGATGGGGTCTCTACAATGGCTTTAGTCGACACGGGAGCAACTGTCTCGGTCATGAGTGTGGGGTTTAAAGGCCTTCTGGGACGCAAGGTTATGTTTCGTTGGGACCAGTGCACAAGTTTCCGCGGAGTCAGTGGTGAAGCATTATACCCGGTTGGTGTGTGTAACGTGGATGTGTCTTTGGGTGGGAAAGTTTTAATGCAGAGTTTACTGCTCGTCCTCGCTCCTCGCATGACGTGATTCTGGTGATTGACTTTTTGCAATTGTGTGGTGCGAATGTTGACTGCCGGACGGGAGAACTCAGCGTCGACACCAGTGTTTCACCTGTGCTCTTTGAAGGGGAAGCTTGCCCGGAGAATGTGTTGTGCGTGTCTGAGGATACAGTTGTGCCCGCCTTATCCGCGATGCGTGTTACCGTCGCCTGTTCATCTCCGACTCCTATCTCGTTCGATGTTGCAGTGGAACCTGTACATCGCAACTGCCTCAAGAAAAACGTGTCGTTCCGCACTGCGTGGTGTCAGTGACCAATGGATGCGCGGGGCTGTGGGCGCTAAACTGTTCCACTGAAGTGGCAGTGCTACCTCAAGGCCTATAGATTGCCACGTTTCATGAAGACTCGCCCGTATCGGTGGCAGTACTTGCAGAGCTCCCCGATGGAGGAGCAACCAGTGTCTCGAGCCCCGGGAGCTCGAAGATGCTTTCCATGATTGATAAGTCACTCAGCGATAACGAGCGTCAAGTTTTGATGGCCCTGCTTACGAAACACACCTCGGTATTAGACTTTGCGCCGCACGATGGACCGCCATCAATTACTGCGTCCAGAACTCGTCACCGCATCAACACAGGAGCCGCCCAGCCAATCCGACAAAAACCTATCGTGTATGCCCATCAGAACGCAAGATAATCAGCGATCAGGTCCAAGAAATGCTACGCAAAGGCGTCATTCGAGAATCATCTAGTCTGTGCGCAGCCCCCGTGATATTGGTGAAGAACAAAGACGGTACGTGGCGGTTCTGTGTTGATTACCGTCGCCTAAACGCCGTTACTAAGAAAGATGTACATCCGCTCCCACGAAGTGACGACGCCATTGACTGTCTCTTTGCGGCGTCTTACTTTTCCTCAATCGATTTAGGGTCAGGTTACTGGCAAATTCCTATACACAAGGACGACAGAGAAAGACAGCATTTGTAACACCCAACGGACTATTCGAGTTTAACGTGATGCCTTTCGGGTTGTGTAACGCGCCCGCACCGTTCGAAAGGTTCATGGACACAATATTACGCGGCTTAAAATGGGAAGTTTGCATGTGCTACTTAGACGACGTTGTGATCTTCAGGCGAACGTTTATTGAGCACAACAAACATTTGGATTTGGTTTTGAACTGCTTGGATAAAGCTGGTCTTGTGCTCAATTAAAAAAAATGCCGTTTTGGGGAGCGACAAACTCTTGTGCTAGGCCATCTGGCCGCTAAAGAAGGCATCCGACCAGATCCACAAAAGACTGCGGCCATAGAAGCATTTAGAGTACCCAACTCTGTCAAGCAGTTAAGAAGTTTCTTGGGCTTGTGTTCATATTTTCGCCGATTCGTTCCCCGGTTTGCTGACATGGCTCATCCCCTTACACGCCTTCTCCAAAAAGGCGTTCCCTTTGAGTGGTCTGCAGATTGCGACTCATCGTTTCGCCAGCTCAAGTTCCTGTTGACATCCGAACCAATTCTTCGCCACTTTGATCCTTCATCACCAACTGAGATTCCCACCGATGCCAGCGGCTTAGGCATCGGTGCTGTGCTAGTTCAGCGTGTTGGCGACAGTGAGCACGTGATCTCTTACGCTAGCCGGTCCTTGAGCCGCTCCGAGCGCAACTAAACAGTCAACGAACAAGAGTATCTGGCGGTCATCTTCGCCGTGCAACGGTTTCGTTCGTATCTCTATGGGCACCCCTTCACTTTGATAACAGATCATCATTCGCTATGCTGGCTTGTGAATCTGCGGGATCCCTCAGGACGACTAGCGCGCTGGGCCCTCCGCGTACAGCAATACGATTTCGTTATTTGCTACAAAAGTGGCCGGCGGCATGCTGACGCTGATTGTCTCTCTCGGATGCCACTTCAAACAACTGAATGTGATGCGGGCAATATTGATGGATACATCGCTTTTGTGTCCCCGGAATTTCCGGATATGGGTACCGTCATATCCGAGCAGCACAAGGACGAGAGCTTACAACCGCTCTTCGCGGCAGCACAGGAGTCTCCTGCAGGCAGTCGCTTTCGCCTACGGGATGGTGGCGCGCTGTATAAGAAGAGCTACTCGACCACCGGTGCACGCTACCTTTTAGTTGTCCCCAAGAACCTTCGCCACCAAGTATTACACGCCATGCACGATGACCCAACTTCCGGTCATCTTGGTTCCACACGTACACTCTACCGGGCTCAAGAACATTTTTACTGGCCTAAGACGAGGAAAGATATCGAACGGTACGTCGCCAGCTGCTCTCAATGCCAGCGCTACAAGCGTCCGCCACAAGCGCCACATGGCCTGCTTCAACCAGTTCCCCCTTCTAGCATCTCCTTTGAGCAAGTTGGTATAGATCTTCTGGGCCCCCTCCAAGGGTAAGCGTTGGGTTATTGTTTGCGTAGATCACCTTACCCGCTATTGTGAGACCGCCGCATTGCCATCGGCCACAGCTACAGAAGTTTCTATCTTCTTGCTGGCTAACGTTATACTCCGACATGGACCTCCTCGCATAGTAATCAGCGATCGTGGGCGACAGTTTACCGCGGACGTGGTTGAGGAAACCCTTCGTCTTTGTTCATGTAGCTTCCACCATTCTACGCCCTACCATCCACAAACTAATGGACTGGTCGAGCGCACAAACGGAACGCTTGCCAACATGCTGTCCATGTACATCGATTCAGCACAAAAGAATTGGGACAGTAACTTGCCTTTCGTTACCTATGCCTTCAATACGACGAGACACGAGACCACTGGTTACTCACCATTTTTCCTTCTGTATGCTCGTCCGCCGCGCTACACCCTCGACACCATATTTCCCTACTTCGCTCATGACAACGAATCAATTGATGAGATCCTATGTCGAGCAGAAGAAGCGCGACGCCTCGCTAGGCTACGCACCATACCATCGCAGGACCGGTCCAAGATACGCTATGACGGGCGTCACCGCCACGTTTACTTCGAACATGGTGACCTTGTGTGTCTCTGGACGCCGTTGCGGAAGCATGGCTTGTGCCAAAATTTTCTCGCCCACTACGTCGGCCCTTACGTTATTCTGGAGCGCCTCAGCGAAGTAAACTACCGCATTGCGCGTCTCAGGAGCAGTGGACGACGCTCGGCCAAGGCTGAAGTGACACACGTCGCGCGTCTGAGGCGTTACAACCCACGAGATGACTGACTCGCCCGGCGGGCTTCGTCTGCCAGCGGAGAAACGTCACAAGCTGTCATGAACCACGCCTGCCGCGCAGACAACCAGATGAAAGAAGGAAGAGAACGACGTTAGCCAAGCTGCCGCGAGACCGCTCTTCAAGAACCGCGCCTATCAACCAGATTGATCTGGTTCTACATTAAAACACCTCGTGTGTAACATTATATTTCAATACCATCTTTTTCTTCCTCAAACTTTAACTACCTCGTACCTGTGAATCTGCTACATGGTGTTCTACCTGGTGTAATAATATGTAACTGCAATGCAAAATGCGCACATATGGACGCTACGCGGCATGCATCTCTCATCGCAAGACAAGTGGCACAATAAGATCCTAACGAAAGTGTTGATGAATTATCCGTATAAACTTTGAAACGCCGCGCTTACATAGTCCCCTAGCCAGCTTCATTAAATTAAGTACACACTAAACATTTTCCATCATTCTTGTATACACCTAAGGTGGCGATTGAAGTTCTATGTATGAACTCGAGGAGGCTTCTTGAGATGCACTGTGGACAGCAGGTCACCGTTGGAAGGCCGTGGCGTCCCTATGTGGTAACGAATATGGCGCTTCCCTGCGCCAAGGATGGGGAGGCACAGAGAAAGTGCTCCAAAGACTCGGGTTCGCCGCACCTCTGGCATGCACATGACGTGGCGCGGCCTTAGCGTACAGCCGGTCCGCAGTCCAGGTGCAGCCAGTCTGTAACGCATGAGCGTGGAACGGTATCTTCTGGCACTGACGTCTTGTACTGTACGCGCTCTGACACTGTATTGGACATGACGTGGTCTGAAGCAGTCGGTACGTGCAGGTACCCAGGTAGAGGCGAAGATGCGCATTGTCTTCTTTTCTGCCACCAGTAACCTAAGATAGGATGAGGTATTGGTCTTACGCCGGCAGTATGCAGAACAAACTGTTTCCAATGGTTCGAAGAAGGCTGCTCGATCAGCTCAATGGAGGAAGAAAAATTGTATTGATTAATCCAAGGAGGGGAATATAGAAAACGGTAGGTTGAGAGAGAAGCGGCTGGATGAGTCCCTATTCCAGGACACCAGTGGAGTCTAGGAGTGATCCTTTGGACCCGCAGCCCCGGCCGGGTGCTTGCTTCTTTATATACTCTATGTAGGCATCAACATGTACTCTAGTACTGTATTCGATATCACGTGGCGTGAAGCAGTTGGCACGTGTAGCCCATGTAGTCGTGCGTCTGCGCGTTGCGTCTGCGTCATCCCATAGTGGTCGTCGCATCGTCGTCATTCCAGCTTTGACATTCGATTCTTGTCATGCCGTCGTCGTCAGGATATGGTCGCCTACAGCTGTCGTGGATTGTTCGCGATACCACCAGTAATAACATCGTCATGGTCGTTTGATCGTCCTCATTCTAACTTTGCCGTTCGGCTCTCGTCATGCCGTCGTCCTCATGCCATTGGCGTCCCACAGTCGTGATCATAATGTCATGATGTTGTCGTCATGCTTTCGTTTAACCTTAGTCATCGCTTCGAAAACGTCATCCCATTGTCGTTTGCTATACCTCGCACTGTATTTGTCATTCCATCAACATTAGTCTTTCTTCATATATCTTATTTTTGCTCTCATAACTCGCAACGCAACGAGCTATGGACAACGTAACGAGCTATAGAAAGAAGAATGATGGGTGTAACGTTAAGGGATAAGAAGGGAGCATATTGGATGAGGGAACAAACGCGAGGTAATGACATCTTAGTTGAAATCAAGAAAAAGAAATAGCCATGGGCAGGGCATGTAATCAGGAAGCAAGATAACCGGTGGTCATTAAGGGTTACGGACTGGATTCCAAGAAAATGGAAGCGTAGCAGGGGGCGGCAGAAAGTTAGGTGGGCGGATGAGACTAAGAAGTTTGCAGGGACAACAAGGTTACAATTAGGACATGACCGGGGTAGATGGACAAGTATAGAAGATGCTGTTGCCCTGCAGTGGGTGTAGCCAGGCTGATGATAATGATAATGAAGATGATGATGATGAACTCAATGCTAATGATGCCGCTGTTGCCAGGCAGCCATCGTCAGACAGTTGCTATCCTGCATCCGTAGTCAGAGCATCGTCGCCATGCTGTCGTGGTTGTGCCCTTATCGCTACTCCGACATCGTCATCCGACCCTTCTTATGTCGCCGTCGTCTTCCGGGCATGATGATACTGTCGCCGCCAGGTCATTATGTCATGCACTTGTCGTCACCCTATTGCCCTCATATTGTTGTCATGCCGCTTTCCTCATACAGTCTTCACCATGTAGTCGCGTTATACCGCTGTCGCGATGCCGTCACAATCGTTAAGTTGCCGTCATTGTAACTTTGACATCTGACCCTACTCATTCCGTAGTTGTCTCATTGCCATTTTACTAGCGTCATCACCTAAATAACATCATTCCATTGTCGTTACGCCTTCGTAGTGCAGCCGCCTTCGTCGATCCACCGACGTCATTACTCGTTCATCATTCTATTGTGTACGCGCTATCATATTCAAATGTGATTATACCTCCGTTGTCGTGCCATCGTCATCATTGCTATGTCGCCCCGCAGCCGCTCTCATGCATTCGCTGTCCTAGACTCTTCACCATGTCATCGTGATTGAACCATCGTTTTCATTCCAGCTCCTTCATCCGGTTCATACCCAGGAATTCTGGACATGAGTTTAGTTTCTTTTTTCGTCAGCGCATGGCGTATCGACCTTAAACATTTGATATTGGCGCCGTAACGTATGCCATGACGCACAACTAAAGAAAGCATAATCAAATGAAGCACACCCTGAGACTGTTGCTTCACCTCAGCACTTGGAAACGAGCGCGTTTAAGTATCAGCCTTATCTTGAAGACAACCTGCTTCTTGCTCGACTTGCAATGAATCGACGATTTTGCTAGACACTTGCCAGACAGCTCGTCGGCATTCCGGGTGAGATGTCTGGCCGAGCTAACGGCTCCCGCAAAGCATCCGTTGGGTTTCGTTTCTTCATTGTTTTTTTCTTATTATTTCCCCATGCCTGCGGCCGGGGGTTACCATATAGTCAGTGTTATTTTTGTTGTGCTTTTTAAGAACCGGTGTGAGTCAACAAGAGGAACCTTTACCTTGGGCCCTTCTTTGATGCCGGCGGCTCAAATACATGTCAAACGCATAAATGATTTTATGAGAAAATTGCTCAACCGCTCAACCGATCTGAATGAAAATTGTTGCATTCAAGAGATAACGTTAGGTCACCGTGATCGCTGTAGTAATATTATTGATTTAGGCCATGGAATTATTGAAAAGAATTGTCGGAAATCGGCAAATATGAATAAAGGAGTACGAACTTTGCAAATCCGTTAGTTCAGATAAAAACTGATGTCGCATCTCTCTAAACTGCATCCCTTGGAGCAGTTTACCATTCATCGGACAAATTCGATGTATAAATTTATAACTTATGTGAAGTTGTTAGACTGCATGTAAAGATTTTGCGAATGCCACATTCAGGAATTAGTGGTGTATTTCAGGGTGGCATATGATACATCATTTTTTCCGCATTATGTCAAATGTTAGGTGCAGCTTAAAGAGTTGCGATATCGTATTTTGTTTCTGAGGTACAGATTCGTATACTTCGAGTGTTGTTTCTTGAAATTTCGCATTTTTTCAGAATTTAAAGAAGTGGAAGCCGAATACAAATTCGCTTTATGAAATCTCATTTAACACTTTCTTTTTAAGTTCAACATACCTCATGAATTGTGGTGCAGTGGTTGTAAGAAGAAAGATTGCTGATTTCCCATGTAGGAGCTAAAGCTTCCGGTTACGTTAGGTTTAGAATAATATTTTTACTGAGAGAAGCAGCAAGAAGGATAGCGTGTATACACTACGGCGGCCGCAGTTCGATGAGGGCGAAGTGCGAAGATACACGTGTACCTATATTTAGCTGTACGTTAAAGATGCCCAGGTGGTCGAAATTTAGATTCCCCACTACGCAGTGCGATATAATCAGATCGTGTTCTTGGCACGTAGGACCCCATAATGTTTTTTTTTATTTAAAGAATGTACAGTAATTTAAAGTAATTGACAAAGCCAAGCCTACGGCAGGCTAGTCATTGAAGCATTCATTTCTTCAGACCTAAAGTTGTGCTCATCTTCCTCAGGGTTGTGCAGAGCTGTGCAACATATTTCCACTTTGCGTGGAATCGCCGTCCCGCTGCTTTTTAGGCAGAAAAGGACTGGTAGCGTTTTAGGTGGCTGATCTGAACGACATGATGGGAAGACTGGATGGAGCGAGTAGTAGGTGCGAACGGAGACCTCTCATAGGTTACGTTGGTTACCTGACAGAGGACTCGGTAAGGGCCGGAGTAGGGGGGTATCAGTTTTTCCGAGAGGACGAAACGGCGGGTGGGATATCACAGAGGGACAAGATCCCCGGGAACATAATCGGCGTCCCAGTGACTACTGTCACAAATGCTGTTCCGCTTGTTCTGGGAAGGACAAAGGCGACGGTAAGCAACTTGGCGTGTTTCTTGTGCTCGAGAAATGACATCGCTTGTACACTGAGATACGGACTCTTGAGCGGTAGTCAGTATTGTATTAAAAAGCAATACTGGATCTCGGCCGCACAAGAAATAAAATGGCGAGTAACGTGCAGTGTCATGGCGTGATGAATTATGTGCGAATATGACAAACGGGAGAGCAGTATCCCAGTCACGATGGCTATCGGAAACATACATGAAGATCATGTCTGTTATTGTTCGATTAAGCCACCCTGCAAGAACGTTCGTCTGCAAATGACATGCATTAGTAAATTTGTTCTTGGTAGAATAAGAACGGAGGAAGTCGCCCACAAGTGTAAACAGGAAGGAGTGATCCCTGTCGGTAAGAAGCTGACCAGGAGCGCCGTGGCGAACAATGACGTTGTGCAACAGGAAGTAGGCTACGTCTCCTGGAAGGGCTCTGGCGAACGCAAACAAAATTCTCTAATCCGTTGCGACGGAAATCCACTTGTTGCATCAGTCAGATGTGGAGAAAGGTGCCAAGAGGTCTACACCAACACGAGAGAAGGGGTCGCTAGGAACGTCAAAAGGTAGGAGTAAACCAGCAGTGAGAACACGTTGCTTCTTCTGGCGTTGACATAACTCACAAGAAGCGACGTAGCGGCGGACAGATCAGTACAGACCAGGCCGAAAGAATCATCGCCGGACACGGTCGTGCGTACTGATTCACCGAGTTACCAAAAGTTGGTAGATCGTGCAGCTTGTACAGAATAGTGGTGCTAGCATGCCGGGAAATGACAAGCACCATTCCAGATCCACTGGGGTACATGCTACGCCGATATAAAGTGCCGTCCTTCAGTATGAATATGCCAAGAGAAGAATCGCATGACCTAGATGTGCACCTTTCAGCGATACCACGTATGCTTGGATCTCGGCGCTGTTCGGCAGCGAGGTCAGCTAAGCAGATAGAAAAAATACAGAGCAGAAGCATAGGTCGCAGGAACATCGTATGGCTGGCGGCACAAGCAGTAGGCATCTTGGTATATACGGTTAGACTTGTAAGCAACTGTGTACGAGTATTCCTGTAGGCGTAGCGCCCAGTGACCAAGATGATCGGTAGGGAGTTCGAGGGACGAAAGTCAGCAGAGCGCATGGTGGTCTGTGGTGGTTGTAAAGCGTCGACCACATAGGTAAGGGTGAGATTGCGCCACTGCCTAGAGAAGTGCAAGACACTCACGTTGAGTAATGAAATAATTTTGCTCAGCTGGTGAAAACAGACGGCTGGAGTAGGCGGTCGTGACGTCGTTGACGTTCGCGAAAAATGGCGCCGATTCCATGACTACTGGAATCAGTGCGGACTTCTCTTGGAGAAGTCTGGTCGAAGTGCGCAAGAAGAAATAGAGATGTAAGGAGAGAGATAAGCTTCGAGAAGGCAGTTGCTTGTTGAGGTCCCCAAGAAAATGAAGCATCTGCCTTCGGAAAAGCAGAGGGCGGGTGACCTCCCCAAAACAGCGCATGAAGCGCGGAAGTAGGGGAATAGGCCCATGAAGCTCCGGACATCTTTAGCAAATGTAGGCACGGGAACCTTCTGTACGGCACGAGCTTTTTCCCGGGTATGGGCGCACACCAGATGAATGAACAAGATGACCAAAGATAGTAATTTAGTGGTGCCCGAAGTGACATTTAGACGAATTAAGTTCAAGGCCACCTTTGGGAAAATTAGAAAGAACGCGCGAGAGGCACTCCGGGTGCGTGTAAAATGTACGATCAAAAACAACGGTGTCATTTAAGTTACAAATACAGATGAACCACTTGAGGTTATGAAGGAGTGCGTCCATCATGCATTCAAAAGCAGATGAAGCATTACATAAGCCGAATGGTATAAATGTGAGTTTGTGTAAGCGATCGGGTGTCATAAAGGCGGTTTTCTCTTGGTCCATGTCGACGATACAGTCTGCCATTAACTGGAACCAAGGTCGATTGAAGAAAAGTACTTCGCACCATAGAGGCAGTCGAGAGCGGGATCAACGCGTGGTAGAGGCTAAGCGTCTTTATTGGGGATCTTCTTGAGGTACCGGATATCCACGCAGAAGCACCAGCTAGTGTCCTTTTTAACAAGAACTACAGGGGACGCCCAAGGACTGGATCATGGTACAACGGTTTATCGAGAGACAATCTTCGCGACCTCCGTTAGAATGACTTGCCGTTAGTGCAAGGACCGTCGGTATGGTCACCAGTAAATAGGGTGTGCGTCACCCATGTCAGCATGGCGTGTCGTGAGAGGGGTCTGGCCTAAAGGGCGACCCAGACCAAAAATGTCGCTGAACGCGAAGAGCAGCTGGCATAAGTAGTTGGCTTGGTGAAGTGGAAGTTTGGGGGCAATAACGTTTGTGAGCTGAGGAAGGACAGCCGGCAAAGAAGAAGAGTCAACGGGAGACGATGTAATATAAGCAGCCGAGGCTGAAAACAGGCAAACTTGGGAGAAAGACAGCGTACCTAAGGCTATGCCATGTGGCAGGACGTGGTCGCTGATTCTGAAGTTGACAAGCTGAAGGCTGGCAGAGTTGTTGGTGATACTGACGACAGTTTGCGAAAGAGCAACGTGATGAGCAAGGAGGACTTCCGCGAGAGGAGACACAACACAGTCACCATCAGGCAAAGGTGGAGCTGTATAAAGCAGGATGCTGGTCATGGCTTCTGGGGCGAGTGGAAAGTGCTCAGCGAATCAGATCCTGCTGGGTACTTCCTCAGGAGGGTGAGGACAAAGTAAATCAAGGGGAAGAAGTCCAGCGGAGCAGTAGATAAGGGCGGAGTGAGCGGATAGGAAATTAAGGCCTAGAATAACGTCATGGGGACACGGTTAAAGAACAGTAAACAAAACAGTTGTTTGGTGGCCAGAGACATCACCACGAGCAGCACACATTTTTATTGTGTCTTGTGTTCTTCCACAGGACGCCGCAGGTGTCAAGACGTAAGTGAGCTGTCTACGAAGCTGGTCGCTCATCACATAGATGTGCGCGCCTGTAAGAAGCAGAGCAGCGACAGGGACACCATCTACGTCACATCAAGTAAATTACATTCCGTCGGTAAGATAAGTAGAACAATTGCAATCCCTGTCGTTCTAGCAGCGTCACCTCTCGAAACTGCACCCGTCAGTTTCCCGTAGAGTGCAGGTACATGGGGGACGCAGAACAGCAAAGTGTGGGTGAGCGACACAGGGGGCGTCGTGGTGAGGGTGAACGACTCGGCTGTGTAAATGAGGAATCCTGCATAGAGTTGTATGACTCTGTGGAATCTTGCTGTGATAGACAAATACCTACCGAGTGGTGGTAAGGTTGGAGCGAAGACTGATACTGGCATGACGTCCAGGTATTGCGGCCGTGGGGAATTGTGGCCAACGCGCCAGCACTTGATACATATCGGCCGGTTATCGGATGTTCGCAATTCCGTTGGGTTTCAAAAAGGCCAACAAGGGCACTGGCCTCGCGAAGGAGAGCTCGTATGAAAATGTAGGTGTCCGCTCGGTTGACAGACTCGAGAGACTGAATTCCATGTTTCGCAAACTCGTCGAACACAACAGACTGCACAAGGGAAATCGTCAGTCGAGAATAGTTCGAAGAGGTCTGGAAGCCAACCGCTGCCGCGGCTCCGATCTTCTGGAGGCTTTCAGGCGTTGACGGCTGATACGCAGAGCGAAAGCCCTCGCACGAAGACGCAGCACTCATATTTCGAATATGGATCAACTGGTGTGCAATGCGACGAATGTTTGCTTCTTTGATGCGTCCACATTCATTAATGACGTCGGCTATGGTGGAAAAAATCTTATTGACGAAAAGATGACAAGCGTCGAGAGCTATGCCCTTCCGTATGTGGTTCACTTTGTCTTTTTTTGACATGCTCGCGTCAACCTTGCCGCAAAGAGCGAGAACTTCCTTGATGTATGTCACATGATTCGGTCGACCCCTCTACGCGGGACCCGAGTTCTCTTTGCGCAGCTCGCTGATGGCCAACAAGTTTCTCGAACAACTTGTGAAGGTTGGCTTACATTGCTCCCAGCTCGTCAGTCCTTCCTTGTGGTTTCGAAACCAGAGCCATGGCATTCCTTTCAGGTTGAAAATTATGTCAGCCAACATAACACCTTTGTACCGCATGTTGTGAGCGCTGATGCTCTTGTACATTTGGAGCCGCTCATCGACATTAAGATTGTACGTCCCGGAAAACGTTCCTTGGTCGCATACTGCGACGAGATGACTGTCGGTGTTGCAACCCATTCTAACAATATATGCGCTTATTGCACTTAGTATTAACATCGGTGGTGCGGTAAAGCAGTGTTTTGGTCAGGGATCGGCAATGGAGTCATATTTCACTTCAGGAGCAAATTGTTTTCCACCCTCCCGGCAGAGAGAAAATTAGGGTTAGTTTTTTAAAGTTTACCTTCGTGCAGGCTCATGGAGACGAGTGTACTGCTGGGCAGTGGTTATGACATCATGTGCTGCACTTGGCTCGCTGGGCTGTAGCCATTCATAGGAGACTGCGCGTCGTTATTGGCATCAGCAGACGAAAAGCACCTGACTTCGCACTTACCGGCTGCATACTTCTGCGTTAGCGGCGACAACACCCAAGAGAGCGTCGCCCTGAGCTCTCCTCGTAGCCGCTTGCCATCGCCCCTTGCAGGAGCAGAGATCGCCGTCCAACTTGTTCATATCGGGGATTCACGACGACGCGGACGACCGTAGCATTACCCGCCATCACGCTACCGGGAAAATAAACTCCAGCGTACGATTTTTCTTTTGTCAAACAAATCTAGCCAAACTGCAGCTAAAGACATGGTGAATGCGCGGTGCACAAAGTCAGCGCGCAGCCTGAAAGAGCCTGCGCCATCCATGAGTAAGATCATTTTACCTTCTTGGAAGATTAGCTCACCTCCCTCTGTGACACATGTTCACTCAAGCACTTCGCTACCGTCTTTGCAGCGAGTATTTACTATCGTCACTATATCACTAATACTGTTTGACGTCCGCTGCCTGCATTCATCGAAAGTGCGGCGTAGAAAGTATAGTTTTCATGCTAATCTACAGCTATAAAAATGACTTCGTGTAGGTAGGCGGAGCTAAACTATTCTACTCCAAGTAAAAAATGGCGACTTCCAACACTAACTGCACTCTTGCAGCCAGTGTAGATAAAAACATAGCCCTATTGACTTCAAGAAGCACGAAATTTAACTGCAAGGCGATATATTAGAGCTGGCGTTGGAACTGTAATTGCAGAGCCAGTGTGATTCACTCTGTACGCAGTCGCACCTTCAGAGAAGGCAGGGAGGGAGAGGGAGTGTATATGTGCGCTTCTTGAGTGTACATTCGCGTGTACTTGAATTTGTGTGTTGGCCCGTGCTTGTGTCCACGTATTTGAATCTGCGGGCACACGTGCGTATTTATAAGTCTGCGAGCACCTGCGCATTTGTGTATGTTTGCATTTCCGTGTGCGTGCGTTCTTGCGCACATTTTCCCTCTAGTGTGTACATGCGTGGGCACGTGTAAACGTGCATGCAGGCAAACGTGCCTGTTATGTGTGCGTCTGTGCTCTTGAGAGAGAGACTGGTGAATATCTGTATGTGTGTATAGGTCTGTGTGTGAGAAGTTAGTATTTCCTTACATGCACCTATTCTCGGATGCAAATGAAATATAGACATAAAAATTATGGGGTTTTTACGTGTCAAAATCACAATCTGATTATGAGGCACACCGTAGTGCGAGACTCCGGAATAATTTCGACCACCTGGGACTCCTTAACTTGCACCTAAATCTAACTAAACGGGTGTTTTCGCATTCCGCCCCCATCGAAATGTGTCCGCCGTGGGCGGGATTTGATCCCGCGACCTCGTGCTTAAAAGCCCAACACCACCGACACCAAGCAAGCACGGCGCGGATACAGACTTTCCTTGAATCTTATTTATATCCACAGAGACAAGAACGAATGGCACTGCCCGTATACCATTATCACTTTCTGAAAGCGAAACCGACCCAAAAAGAAAAAGAAATATGAGGAGCCATTCCCCTCTGTGAATACGGATGACCAGCTAAGGTGTATCACATCACACAGTATTAGACAAGGGGTCATGTATTTATTTTCACCACTTGGCAATGGTAGTGACGGTAGCCTTGTGATTACTGTGTTATATACGGGTTGGTGCGGTTACAACCTTAGACAAAATCTTGGTTCAAATAGAATCTATGCACGACCGTTGTTACGTAATTCAGTTACTTCGATTGGTGTAGCACTGCAACCCAAAGTCTTCCTGCACAAACTCAATGAACAATTTTCTTTCTGGTTTTGAAATGCCCACATTGAAGTCTCCGATGGTGATCATGAGGGTAGTGTCATCGCGGCTAACCAAAGCAAAGTGTGTGGTCATGAAATTTTCAGTGCCCCAATTTGGTGTGTCTGAATACCTACATATAGAAAGTGAATAATTCCGTCTTTTGCTTGTACGGCACAGACAACCCCACAGTTGGCGACCTTCACCTCTTACGAGTGAAGGTTGTATGATAGTATACATGCATTTGCTCCTCTGCATATATAGCAATGCATTCTGCGCGAGAGGCCATGTGCGGTTCACAAATTATTCAAGTATACCCATCAACGTGAAGCAATGCATCTATATTTCTTCTGGCAACAACTGACTATACGACGCGTTGGCATCACGAGACCATTACGAACAACATGGGTTATTGATGTACCGTCATCTATCTATCTATCTATCTATCTATCTATCTATCTATCTATCTATCTATCTATCTATCTATCTATCTATCTATCTATCTATCTATCTATCTATCTATCTATCTATCTATCTATCTATCTATCTATCTATCTATAAACTATCTATCTATCTATCTATCTATCTATAAACTATCTATCTATCTATCTATCTATAAACTATCTATCTATCTATCTATCTATCTATCTATCTATCTATCTATCTATCTATCTATCTATCTATCTATCTATCTATCTATGTCTTTCTTTCTGTCTGTCTGTCTGTGTCTGTTGGGCCAATTCGTATACTGTCTTGGGCCACTATGTCGGTGCTCCAGTTCGCGGGGTCGTTCCATTCTCGTCATTCGAGCTTCGTTATCACTTATTCTCGCCATGACGTCGTAGTCACACCTTCTATTCCGACCCAGTGAACAAAGTTTTCTAATAGCATGGGTCACTAGGATTTTGATCGTGATGCTGTGGTGTTCGCTGCAGAGTTGTCATTCCAACTTTGACATCCAACTACCGTCATGTTGCCGTCTTCTGGCCATTGTCTTCGTATGTCGTCATGCACTCCGTCCAACCGCCATCGTGATGCCGTCGTGATTGCTCACTCGTCGTTATTCTAGCTGCGTAATCTGTATTTCGCCAGGCTGTCACCGTTTTGCTTTTTAATCCAGCCCGGTGATTAAAGTTGTCTAATAGCTGGGAAGCTAGGTATGTTTTCGTAGTCATGATGTTGCCGTGGTGGCTGGATCGTCATCATTCGAGCTTTGTCGTCCCACTCTTGTCATGCCGTCATCATCAAGCAATCGTTGTCACCTAGTTTTCCTCATGCCATCGTCGACAATCTGTAGTTTTATCATTGACATAATTCGGTAACGTCATTGCATTGTCGTCCTACTGCAGTCGTAGTTTTGTCGACGTCCATCTTTTTTGCCCTTTACTGTATTCATAGTCAACATTCAGTCGTGATTATGCTGCCATGGTCATGCCATTAACGTCAGACCATTCGTCGTGCCATCATCGTCACTTCAGCTTTGTCATCCGACTCTCACCATGCCGTTTTCGTCACACCGTTGTCATGCAGGTTTCGTGGTATAGTCGTAGTCATGCCCATTGTCGTCATACATTCTTCTTCATTCCATTATTCTCAGGCCAGTTTCATGCGATCATCGTCATTGCATCATCGTCATACAGTCGTCGTCATGCATTCGTTCTAAATCGCCGTTGGTATGCCGTCACGGTAGTTTCACCGTCTCCATTTTAATTTGACATCCACTCTGTCATATCATCCTTGTAACGTTGGCGTTTTACCATTGTCAGCCCTTTAGCATTGCCATCCCATTGCCTTCTTTATATCGCCGTCATACCACATTTGCCGGTTGGGGATGTCGTTCCTTGTTCGTCATTCTACCTTAATCGTGCTCTCATCATTCTGTGGGCAGTATGCCGCCGTCGGCATGCCATCATCTTTATTGCGTCGTCGTTACGCAACACGCTACCATACATATGTTGCCATTCCATTGTCGTCAGGCCGTCTTGGTCGCGCCATAATCGTCATTCTTGCTTCTTTATCCGCTTGTCGTCAGACCGTAGTCGTCACGCCATCGTTGTCATCTCGTCGCCAGTAGGTCTTCGTCGTCATGTTGTTGTTATACTGTGGGAAGGCAGTGCTTGGTCGTGCGGGTCATCAATTTGTGGGAGGCGGTCGAAAAAGGTAGCCGCCGTGGTCACCGCTTATTTATATCGGCCAGACATGGTGCTGCAGGATCTCGGGAGCGGTCGACACCGCGGCCGCTCAGGTTGAGTACGCCGGCGTGTTCTATTATCGCGCTACTTTAACGTGAGCCCATCTTCTTCGCTTGCTCTGGAGGCAATACTGACGCCTCTACAGGGCCCCCTCCTAGATCGAAGCACGATTCAAATAAAGTCCAACGGTAATGACCACGTAAAGTGTCCAGATGGTGCCGTCATTGGTAGTGTCGGACTAAAGCAGTCCAAGAGAGATGCACCAGGCAGCCCTGGCAGCGTAGGTTGTGAGCGAGGCGCAGCCACAGTGATACCGCAGGGCGAAATCGCGACCTGCCGCAGGTTTTCATAAATACCCGGGCCTTTAGAAGTCGGAGCTCCAAAAGGGGACCGTCTGTCAACTCAGAAACTGCGTGGAGATATCGCAAGTGTTGGACACTCACGGTGTAGACGTAGAAGTGATTCTCGAGCTGAAAAGACCAGTTGGCAGAGCTTCTCTTGCAAAACTTTGCTAGGACGCGCATCCGCAGAAGGTATGAGCACAGAACGTCGAAAGCCTCGCCTGCTGCTGCTTCCAGTGAAATATCGATAACCGATAGCATCAGGGTTGCGGTGGTCGCTGAATTCATCGTGATGATTGTGCTTGTTGCGTCTTCGTGCCTGCGAGAGTGAAATTTATGCCTAGTGGAGCTGTTGCTGGAGCCTCTGTATTGGTGATGAGCGAGGTGCTCCCGAATGATAAGCGTACAGCTTGCGGGGACGTCCAAGAAAAGCTGGCGGCGGACCGTAGAATAGCCGAAAGTGCTTACGTTTGGCTCAGTGTTAGAAGGAGTCGTCACGCAGCTGCTTTTGAACTGGAGAAGGCTCACGAACCGAGTAGATGTCTGTTGCTGGGGCCGTCGCGTGCTGACGATCGGCAGCGGTAGGCGCAGGCGATGTCGGACGACAAGACGTGGAATGACGCGACAGATCAAATTGCGAGAGCTGTAGTGAGTGAGCGCTCGAGGTGACATAGTGGTCAAGGATAGCTCCCTGCAAGTCCACGTGCTACTCGGGAGCGGGGGTGGCAACCGGATCCTAGAACGCAGCCAGAGCCTGGAACCTTGTTGAGAAGGAACAGACTGTCCCGCTGGATGGACCAGATGTCCGGCATGTCCCGGACCCCTAGCATCCGCGGGACACCTGCCGGACCGCGGGAGGCCACGCCACCCACCTTGTTAATTTCGGTGCGCTGACACTGGCATGACCGGGCTCGGTAGTCCGGGTAACCAATTTGTAGGAGGCGGCACAATGAGGTAGCCATCGTGGTCACGCTGTATATAGATGGGCCAGTCATCGTGCAGTGGAATCTTGGAAGCGGCGCACACCGCGCCCGCTCAGGTCGAGCGTGCCAGCGCATTCTATTCTTGCGCTACCTGCACGTCAGGCCATCTTCATCGCCTGCTTTGGAGGCGATAGTCACGCCGCTACAAAACTATTGCCTTAATTAAAATAACGACATCACATTGTGTTCATGCCACTGCGTTTTACATTACTGTCATTCAATCAATATCACTCATTCTTCGTCATTCAATCGCCACTACATTGGGGTCATACAGTCGTCGTCATCCCTCCATGCTCATGTGTCATCTTGGCAACCAGTTGCAATAGCAACAGTGGGCAATACGGCAATAGGAGGCGTTTAACCGAAGGAACAAAAGCGTTTTATTTATCCACACAGGTGGTTAAAAAACTTTTCTTGGGGAATGAGATGTGTGGCTACATTGCTCGATAGTTATTCGCATTATCATTGGCAATCATCGTGAGTTGAGTTTTGCGGTAATGTTTTGGGAATGACACTTAGCGATTCATTCAAATATTCTATGAAGTTAGAGGACGAATCTGGCAGTTGGTACCAAACCAGGCAGCACAATTTAGAGACCCTCATACGCGTAGTATCAAGTATACATTATCTATACAAAAACAATCTCTGCCTGCGGATTACGTTTCCATCTAGCCTGTTACGCTGGCCACGTGGCCCGAATTGTCCACCTTCGTGGGCCACAAACTAGGGGCTTCTGGCCGCAATGCCGTCGCGGTCGTTCCATTGCTTTGATTCCAGCTTCAGAATGTTACTCTTGTCGTGCCATTGTCTTCATGCCTTCTACCCCGAACCACAGGCGAAAGTTGCCTGATACCAAACAAATACATTCTAAAGCATATTTAGCGCCTCTGAACATGGACAGGAGAGATACGACATCAAGGCAGACTAACATCAAGCATATCAACGGAATTTCGTCACGGTCGTTTCATTGTGGTCATTTTAACTTCGCCATTCGGCTCTCGTAATGCAGTCTTCGTCATACCGTGTCGTCATGTCATCGTCGTAGTACTGTCGTTTAGCTATCGTAATCAATTGAGTTTGCTGATCCCACTATCGTCCTATTGTCGCCGAGGGACCACCTTCGTCGATCACTCGACGTTGTTCCTTTGTCAATCTGTGGTAGTCATGCTGTCATCGCTAAATCATAATAAGCCATCGTTGTCAAGCCATCGTTGTCAATGTGGCGTCGTCACACAAACGCTATTATGCGTCTTTTGTCATTCCATACTTGTCACGCCATCCGTAATGCTGTCGTCGTGATGTCATTGCCCTCCTGCCATCGTCGCCAGCTCGCCGCCATTGTACTGAGGTCATAATTTATTGACATCTCTTTGTCTTAACGCCATCGTTGTTATAAGGCTTTGTGGTTCCATTGATATCGTGCCTTTATTATACCATCATGACTGCGTCGCCGTCGTGCAGTCATCGTCATGCCTTTATGGTCCTAGGCGATCTTTGCAAGTGAGTGCCATATCAAAGTGGGACGATATCGGATTAGTTGGCAGATATCTAAAGTAAAGGAAATCACAGAATTACATCTTCTCGCGGAACATTAACGTGACGTCAGAAATATTGCTTCGCTGAAGTGCTCGACTGCTCTTCGCATCACCACCGGCATTCATCGTGCGATGCGATGTGCCGTAATTTTTTTAATATTGGACATCTCTTTGGATTCGTACCATTGTCGTTGTAGCGCCTTTGCCGTGCTATTGACATAATTTCTACTAACCCGCCGTGGTTGCTCAGTGGCTATGGTGTTGGGCTGCTGAGCACGAGGTCGCGGGATCGAATCCCGGCCACGGCGGCCGCATTTCGATGGGGGCGAAATGCGAAAACACCCGTGTGCTTAGATTTAGGTGCACGTTAAAGAACCCCAGGGGGTCAAAATTTCCGGAGTCTCCACTACGGCGTGCCTCATAATCAGAAAGTGGTTTTGGCACGTAAAAGCCCAAATATTATTACATAATTTCTACTGCATTATTACATCTTTTTCATTGCCTTGGAATCGTACAGTTGTCGTCATGCCACATGCTCGTCGGTGACCTTGGCGAACTTGTGCCACAGACATAGCGGGAGGATATCGGAGTACGTCGCATATAGGCTAAGTAACGCATGTCTCAGAATAACCCCTGCACATGTTAAATAAATGTGAGCTCAGGAATGCGGTGTGCCCCTACTTGCCCAAAGGCTCGTCGACAGTCACCGTGACATTCGTTCTTCCTTCAATCTTTTTTTTCGATTTAATTATTGCGATATGCACTGTTAGTGTGTTTCACGTACTTTCTAGAGGCTTACCATCTATTCGTGCACCCCTCCGTCCTTCAATACATGAATCTATCCATGAATCCATCCATCCATCCATCCGTTTTCCCACCAAGCTGGATCACTGGGTAGCCCATGATCGATAGATTAGAGCATGGGGCAGTTGTGCTTAGGGAACAGGTTTTGAAACGAACCGTCTCACTAGCTGAGGTCAGTGAGTGCGGCACTGTATGCCAATGTACCGCACTTCAATGAGCCTCCTTTATGGACCATTATGGGCCATTAGTGATGCGGAACTGCGTATGTGGCACTCGGCATTTCATTGAATCTATTTCATGCAAATTGGGTCATTCGGGAGACGCCAGTTGGTTTGTGTCGCTCTTCAGTGAACCTTTTAAACGCCTACTTGGCTCATTGGAAATGTGCGGCTCGGTAAGCGCCGCTCTTGAATGACCTTTTTTAATGCCATCTTGAATTACTAGCTATGTACCATTGTGAATGCGCCGCTCTTCAATGAACGTCTGTGACGCCAACTAGGGTAACCAATTTGGTTGTTCCACGCCAAACGTCGCAGACATAAGTGCTTGACCCTCTCTGATTCTGTGCCAGAAAATTGTGGTTAATCATTTTGATGTCATCTTTGACCTAGTAAAATATTTTTTCAAGAAATCTGTTTTCTGACCGGTACAGTGATTTCAATAGTGGCGTTGGGGTTGAAACTTACAATGCAAAAAATAAATCCACACGCAAGAATTCGTGGTCGTGGTCAAATGCCTAGCACATCGGTTTGCTCTGCTGAACTAATGGTGTTCAAAACCAAACATCGCACCAATTTGGGTCACTAAGCATGTGTAAATTTGCGCAAACCTGCCGCTCATTAATGAACCTCTATCATTCCGACATGCCTCAGTGCTAATGCAGGAGTGGGTAGGTACCGCTGTTCGACGAAACTCTTCGACGCCGACTTATAGCTCCATGTATGTGCCACTCGATTTGTGGTGTGGGAACAGGATCGGAAACTAGCCGTGCTACCACTGCGAAGTGATCATTGCCGCAAGCGGTTGGTGCTCTTGTTCCGTAAGAAGCATGTGGTTTCTACCCACTTTGGGGAGTGGCCCAGAAATGAGGGGATAATCGCATTTGATAATGAAGAACAAGTTTCAAAATGTCTACGCAGTTAGCGCTGTAATGCGTAAAATAACCTGTTAAAATGGGGGAACTTGGTGACAAAGGCGACTCTGTCCGGAAGCAGCGTCGCGAATTGGTTTTTCGGCCAATCTCCTGTAGTGGGTAGGTGATACAATATTAACAGTAAGCAGAGAGAGAAAGAGAATTTACTTGAAAGAAGGCTGAGACGTCGCTGGGAGCTATAGTGCTGCTGCACCCTGCTGCTTTTCACAGCGCTAGAGAGAACGGGGACGCTAAGGCCGAATGAGGGATGATGATAACGTAGAAGAGGTATGCACAAGGAATGAATGCAAGTTCATCATTCTGATATTTCTAAACTAACTCCAAAAATTATATCCAGCATTGTCATCCGCCTGCCAGAGCTCGGCTGGGAAAATGCGTAATGACGAAGCGTGTGTGTGTGGGCTTCTCCAGCGGAAATTTAGAGTCTTGGTTGGTGATTTCAAGTCACACCATGTGTCATGGGGATACAAAACAGAGCACTGTATGAGCGACTGTTCCAGTGGACAGTGATAATGGGCTCTCCTTCATGTATACTTGACATGTTACATTGTACTCTATTTAGACCTGACGTTCTCTTGAAGGAATGTTGTATCACCGTGGTGAACGTTTAATTGCTCCGCAAACAGCGACCGCCTCCCTGTTCTTTTCCAAGCCCCCTAACTTCTCGGGGGTCTCATGCAGCGCTGGATTAGGGAGGGGGGCTAAGGGGGTTGCAGCCCCGGGCCTCACCTCGGACAGTAGGAGAAGGGTGCCCATTTATTCTAACCTGCTTAGTATATGAAACCTTGGGTATCGGAATTTCGAGCGACATGTATAAAGCGAGAAAACCAAAACGAGCAGACGGGGGCTCCCTCCTAATGTAACAGCATGCATTAGCCTGGTCATTTGGGGAGAGCTTGTCGAGCTGCAAAAACAGGAATCCCCGCAACCACGGCGCGGCCCTCTTTCTTACGAAGCGAGGTGCGCTTGCTTGAAAGAGTTTTCGTGGTTTCCTCTGAGTCCGTCTGTCCAGTGCTGTCTGGAGAGGAGGGGCAAGAGGGAAACACCTAAAACATGCAATGTGGGATGAGGACCTAAATCTCCCTTGCCCCTCGTCATCACCACACCACTCTCCACCTCTCTAATTGTTCCGCCGCTGTCCTCATAGAAAGCATGTGCTTCAGTAAAGTGGCGTAGCCAGAAATTTCGTTCGGGGGTGGGGGGCGAGGGGGGCTCACATTGCAGCTCGCCCTCCTCCTTTAGAAGCTTTATCTCGGGTGCTCATCTAAATACATGTAAATACGTTTTTCTCGGCAACCACTACACCAAATTTGACCAGGTTTGTTGCATTTAAAATAAAAACTTAAATTCTACTCACTTTTCGTTTCGGTTTATTTTCATTTAGGTTGTCAGTTCTTTATTGAAATTTTGAAAAATCGCAAATTTTCAGAAAACGAAACTATTAAGTTTAACACTCTGTAACCCAAGAATTAAAAATAGCTTCGCAATTCTGTGAATTGCATCTAATAGTACATCTACAGCGGACAAAATTGATCTGTTGCACATGAATCTCAAAAAAATTTAGTAATACGGAAATACGGCTTTTGCAGAACCCTTGTACGCAACGTATTCAGCTCACGTAATATACAAATTGACATATCAAATTTGTCCGCTTTGACTGTTATAATAGATGCCGTTTACAGAACCGCGATATCTGTTGTTGATGCAGAGCTATTAGCTTTAAACTTCGCGCTTCTATTTTTCTTTCGAACTTTCGAATTTTTCAAGATATTTAAACAAAATTGAGACCCTAAATTGTAATTCCGCTTCTAACAGACACTTTAATTTAACTTTCCCTCTCAAGATCAACAAATTTCAAGAAAAGCGATGGAGGAGTTATCTCAAAGAAGGATTTCTCCATTTTATGGACTTGAATAGGAAATCTTGGAGTTAGGCCCGAGCTAAAGCTTCCTCTTAAAGCATTTGTCGATGTTTCAAATACATGAATAATAACTGGATTGTCATTGCCAAAGATGGTGCAAACGGATTCTTGAACGCTACACACTGTCAAAACAACTAAAATATGTATTTTTTGTAAAAGAATGTACTTGTATGTGCCAGAAATTGTGCCCAGAATATACGTGATGTCAACGCTTCCATGTTTTTTGCCTATCTAATAAGTAAAGAAAATATCACACGAACTTTATATATCAGTTCGAAACCAGCAAAGTAGTGCACGCCGCTGATATGAAAAATGTAATGGCCATGAAATGAACAAGTTGATGACAAATGTGCTAATGAAACTTTGTCATTCAATCACCTTGTTCACATTCTTGTACATATGCAACAGCCAGTGAGAAATCTCAATGCCGCTGTCATTTGTTCGAATGTATTACGCAGGAGTAGTGGTGGATCCGGTCGTGTGTAGTGAGTAATTGCATCGAAATTATAGTCGCCACAGAGAGCACGCATAAAAAGCGGGAGTTCTGCAAAATATACGACGGCAAGTCAAATGAATATGAGCCAGTGGGAATACATGACAAACGAAGTACTTTATTTAAAAGTAGTGTTCATGAGCATTTAGACATTTCTCTCATTGAATAGCGAGTCGCGTGATTCCCGTCTCATAAAACTCCTTGAGTTGCTGCTTCAAAAAGCCTGCAACTGACTCTTTCACGTCATAGTACGACACGAATCTGGTTCCCTTTAGCTGTTTTATCAGCTGCCCCAACATGTGGATGTCTCAAGGGGACATGTCTGAGCTATGTGGCGGATGTTGCAGCGTTCCCCACTCGAACTTTGCCAGTTTTATATTAACCACATCAGCGACGTGGGGACGGCATTGTCGTGGAACAAGGTGACCCCATTCGTCAATTTTCCACGTCGTTTGTTCTTGATTGAGACTCACAGCCAATCCGTCGTTTCACAATATCGAACTTGATAGTCTCTCAAGATTTAGCTAATTCTATCAGTAATGGCCCCTGACGATCGAGAAAAAAACTCAACACCTTTCCGGCGGTAATGACGGCCTTTGCGTTCTCTGGGGGTGGCGAATTCGAATGTTTCCACTGTAAGCTTTGCTGTCGTGTTTCCGGCTCGTAGTAGTGGCACCTTGGTTTGTCCCCGATGACAGTTGCAGACAAGAAGTCGTCACTCTCATTGTGATAACGGATCAGATGAGTCAAGGCAGCGCTGAACTTCTCGGCTTTCTGACAGTGGTTCAAAATCTTGGGTATTCATTGCGCACACAAGAGCCGATAACCGACATGTTCATGAATTATGGCGTGAACGGAACCGTGACTGATGTCCACACGCTCTGCCAGTTCATCGATGCTTATCCTCTGTTCTTGTCTCATGAGATCATCAAGCTTTGGAATTTTGTTGGGGGTGATTGCAGATGGCTTTGGCCCGGTCTTGGGTCGTGTTTGCAACTTTCACGTGCTTCTTTGAACCGATTAGTCCAACGCTTCACAGTGGCCAATGAAATGAAATGTTCAACGAACACGGCAGCCATACGGCGAATAATTTCTTTTTGCGAAACACCTTCAGCTGTCAAAAACCTCACGGCACCACGCTGCTCAACTTCTGGAGCATCCATTACGTCACGCAACCATGTTCAACCCAGTGTACGAGAGCATTAAAGAACATTTATCCTCACACCTGCTCGTCACTTTTGTAAATGAGAGATGCCTGTGTGCTACGCGCATGCCTCGCAGATAATGAACCTAACGATTATTGCGAGGGGCGGGTAGGCTAACTTTCATTTTACTCGCCCTTGTACATTATAATTGCGAAGATACAATTGAATATATATACAAATGCGATGATACAGCTTCATAAAGGGCAGAAAACTGTCACTAGAAACAAAGTTCACTGCACGTGTGCACAAAACCTGACAAGCTATTTAAGTATGCGCATAAGTATCCAATAAATATACCCAAGAAAAAGTCACTCTATATAATGCGTCAGACAAGACAAATGAACATGTTGCGCAGCCACAGGTTTACAGAATCCTAGATCCCGCTCCCTTTCCATCCACTCTCCCCGATGTATCGCGCGCGATGGAAGGCGACGCGCTTGCTCCCGGCTTTTCTCCTTTGCGCACACAAGACTTAGCCACCATCGTTGGCTTACTCATTCCACCCCCTCCCTCAAAGTCAAAGTAGAAAAAATAAATAGGAACGTAGTTACCTTGGCTGGCTTTAGTGTCTTGACTTGGATGCTTTGGCGTAGGTGAAAAAAAAATGTCGATATTTTTTATGTGATATGACGGCACGAATGAACCATCACAACGCTTCGTCTCATTGGACCTCGCTGCGTGCTTTGTCAACTTGATTGATTGATTTATTGATTGATCCTTTATTGGTTTATTTTGCCTGATAGTGTGTTTATGAGGCTTGTCTCGTTGTATGTTCTGATGTAAGACATTAGAAATGTCAATGCATCTTCGGCGTCAGATGTTTATAAATACATTAAACCCACAAAGTTCCGCAGTTGAAAATCTGAAGCACAACTTTGGAAATGCCAATGCACCTTTCACATCAGAAGTTTATGAGAATTTATACCCATAAAGTTTCAGAATTGGCATTCATGCGCTCCGTAGATTCCGCGGCCTCCGCGACATGCAGCGGTGAGCCCGTTCGCCATCAAAATGCCCTTGAAATCTGGTGCTCGGGTGGGCCTCCTTGCGTTGTGCGACTCCCGGTGCATAGGCGTTGCCACGAAATCCAGCCCGAGTTCGCAATGTTCGCGGTGAAATGTCTTTTCGAGCGTGAAAAGAACATTCTGGACAAAATTCAGAATAATTTCCGGCGTCTAAGGTTCCTTTGGCCGGCCGTGCAAGGACAGCACGAAAAAATTCCGGGGGGGAGGGGGGATGAAGCCCCAAAAGCACCCCCGCCTGGCTACGCCCCTGCTTGATTGCCCAACAGAGCCTCCCATTCGACTTTCCTTTACCGTGATGGTAATTTGGGCGGGGGAGGATGAGTCCGATAGCAGATCATGATGAGTCTGATGGCAGGGTCTAGGTAGAAAAGGAAAGAAGTCGTCACACGGTGCTTTTGTCCGCGTGCCTCGGGGCATGGAATGTTCACTGTTGGGGCTAGAGTTGTGAAAGAGTGAAGGGCCAAGTTGGAGTGCTGGACAGAAAGGCCTGTCTCCAGGGCCCATTCCTGCCTAGTGGCATCGGACCCGCGCGCGCTCGACGGAAAATTAGGTCAGACTGGCCACCGAACTTTCCAAAAAAAGTAGAAAAAGATGACTCAGAGACGACGGAGGGCGCACAACTTCTGCCGCGCTAAGAGTCGCCCTGTCTTCTTCGTTCTCGAGCTCGGCATCGACGGAGCGAAAGAAAACTCGAGAGCCTCCCAGAACAGACGATTGCTCCTAGCCAATAGGAAGACGAGACCGGAACGGTAGAAGAAGTGAGCTTGTACGGAGAAGGAGAGAATTTGTGCAAGGAACTCTATGCGTATGTCAACGCCTGCTTTGGCGATAGTAACAGAAAGACGCGGCGCCCGTCTATAAACGGAAGTTGATCGCGGGCTAATATTCAGCCCCGACCCACCACTTGATCTTGCATAAGCCGGCCTGCTGAGGAGCTCCCGGTGGACGCACCACCCTAGGCCAGCCACGGATCATCTAGGCAGCGTGCGCCAGTCATCGGGACGGCCACCGTTGGGCACCTGCGGTCACGTCGGACTGAAGAAGTGCCCGTTGAACAATTAGCATCCATTCATGTGAAAATGCTCGGTCGGAAGCATCAAAGTGGTGCAGCTAAACGAAAGCCGAAGTTAGAAAGAGAAGAGTGTCAAAAGGAAATACGAAAGATGACAAAGTACCTACTGAATGCAGCTTCCGCAGAACAGTATGATCACTCTACACAGAGTCCGTGTCAAACTCCCAATATTACCGACTGTCCTTCTGTGGAATACTTGCCAACTCCATCACCATGGTTTCCTGGCAAGAAGCACGGTTTGAGTCATCTTGGTTGTCTTGATCCTGTGAAAACGGTGCCAACCTCGGTCGTCCATATTTCTCAGCAACCGACGCTAACCGAGCCCTGTCCTGTTCCTGCGTCAGCAACGTCTATGCTACTCGGCCGGGCGCCTGCCATAGAGCTCCAGGTGTCCGGTGCGCCACGCCCAATTTCTACTACTGTTGATCAACAGGTGCCAAACCTCCCCGATGAGCCTCCTTCTACTGACGAGCGCCACGAAACAACACTCTAAAGAAATGACTCACTTATTTCATTTTAGTTTAGCTTCAAATAATTGTGTTCCCACCCACAAAGTGTGCCTCGAGAAGACGAATGAGACGGCTTCTCTTTGCGGCTACAGCGAAGTACAGACACCCCCGCAGCAAGAGGTACGTTGCGAGATCCTACGAAGTGGCCCTGCTAAGTGGCCGCACGTTATTGCTGACAGCTTTCGGAGTGTATTCCTTGAGAAAGGGGCATTTAATTTTCGAAATTGGGTAGAAAATTTTCCGTCTTCCGAAAGAAAATACAAAACTCAGAAACGCTATAAGTCACCTCATCTGTCCGTGCGAAAGGCTGTAAATGGGGAGGCGTACGAACGACGCTGGTTAATGTAGTCGGAGTCCAAAGGTTCTGTTTGCTGCTTAATGTGCGGGCTATTTTCGATTTCAAACAACCCCAGTGCTTTCACCGCGCACGGCTTTTCTGATTGGAAAAGAGCAGAAGAGAAGGTTTGCGCACATGAAAATAGCATCGAGCACCGGAACTACGAGGCAGCATGGCTCGCCCGCTCTAACTCGGGCAGCACAAGTGACAAGGAGCTGGTTAAGCATCTTCTCACTGAGACCGCTTGCTAGACAGAATTGTTGAAGCGCGTAGTCGTTGTAGTTAAGCCTCTAGCTGAGCGCAACCTAGCGTTTAAGGGCAGTGAGGAGATCTTTGGTTCACCAAGAAATGGCAATTATGTGGGAGTGCTTGAGGCCATTGCCAAGTTTGATCCCTTTCTAGAGGAGTACATCAAACGCTACGGGAACAAAAGAAAAGGTCACCCATCTTATCTGTTAAAAATCATTTACGATGAATTTATCGAGCATATGGCAAAGGCTGTCAAGGAACGTCTCGTTGATGAAGTGAAACGCGCAAAACACTTCTCCTTAATTGTTGATTCGCCTCCAGACCTTGCTCACGTTGATCAGCTGTCAGTTGTTTTACAATTCTATTTAAATGGGAAAGCGTGCGAACACTTTCTTGGATTTGTTCCAATTTATTTGGATACCTGCTTGTATCTTTTCGATACCGTGATGTCCCTCTTGACGACCAATGGCATCTCAATTGATGATTGTAGGGGCCAAGGTTATGATAATGCCAGTAATATGTCAGGAAAATACAGAGGACTGCAAGCTCAATTCAAACACCTGAACGAATTGGCAGTCTACGTCCCCGTGTACTGGTCATTCACTATACTTATTTGGCGCGAGTAGCGTTGACAGTTGCCTTGAGGCAGTCAAATTTTCCACTATAATTCAGAGACTGTATGTGTTCTTTGCTGCCTCACCTGAGCGATGGAGGTATCTTTTGGACAGCATGGGCAGAACTGGCGAGCAGCTTGTTTTGAAAAGTCTCTCTGAGACCAGGTGGTCAAGATACGATGAATCATGTAAGGCCATTCTGAAAAATTTCACTGCAGTCTTGTGTTGCCTTGAAGCTATACCAAAGAACGAGGAAGAAAACGGTGACACTAGGAACGAAGCGCACCCTTTCTTGAAGAAAATGACAAAACTAGAGACTGCGTTCACGTCCATTTTCTGGAGTGAAATCTTGGAGCCCTCTGACAAAACGAGCGTAGCACTTCAGAAACCAGGCCTAGACATTTCAACTGCTGTAGACCTGCTGAGCTCTCTAGAAGTCTTTGTTAATTCTTTGCGACCTCTCTTTGATACCTTCGAAGCGAGAGCACGCACGCTAAGTAGCAATCAGTGCTATCAGGATGAGGGCAAGCACATCGTTTTGAGCAAGCACCTTGACGGAAAAGGCGATAGTGCACTACAAGGTAGAGAACAGTTTATCTTAGCGACTTACAATGTTGTACTTGATAGTCTACGTTCTGATTTGCGAGTTCGAAACGCTGCCTACACTGAACTCTGCGAAAGTTTCTGATTCTTAAAATTGCTGACAGAAGCTGGGAGCGAGGCCTCTTCGGCACAGCAGGCTGAGAAGTTGGTGAAAACCTACAAAAATGATTTGGAGCCAGCATTTTCCGCTAATTTCGTTTAGTTTTCGAACTTGCTGCACAACTCTGCATAGGGTCAACATCTGAGCTGCGTTGCATTTTCTACGTTCTTGTTCATCTTGGGTGCACTAAAGTTTTCCTTAAAACCTAGCTTTTATTGAAAACAGAATACAGATTAATCACAAAGAGAAAATATCTTGGTGTTTACAACATCACACGTTTCCAGCAAGTTTTGTTGTTTTCCTTATAATAGTAACAGTAATATTAATCTCGTTGATCGCATTTCGTTCTTTTTATTTGATAGAATTAAAATGAAACATGGCATCTTTCCAGAAGCGTAGCAGGCGACGGGGGGGGGGGATCAGTATAGGGAAAGCGGGCCTGCATGCGCATTAGCACAGGGCCCCCGATTTTCTTAATTCGGCCCTGGTTTCATGAGGGAACCTTTATTCATTATAACCATTTTATGACTTACTTATGAGCAGCGTTTAGTTCAATGAGACGTGTGAGTTGGTGTCAAAAGGCTGGTAGTTGATGCTTGGTATTGAAGGAGTCTCGAAATAGATCTGAATTTGTAATGCATTCGAGTAAAAGCAACAAACCTAGGAAATGATGAAACGATGGCTGGTATAGATATTGGCTGAGGAATACGGCGTAGAAAAAGCTCAACCTTACCAATGTCTGAGAACCGGCAACGATTACAAATACACAGCCACCTTCTTTAAACGTACGGTTTCTAAAGAAACGAACGAGTATAACAGAAAACATTTTGATTGCCTGTCCCAAACACCCCATAGAGGGTCATTTTTCCGCTTTGTGATATCACGGAAAATGATACAGCCGTCAAATAATACCTACTCGCTTGTTCTGACACCGAGTGAAATCGCCGAGTTCTTGGAACAAATTGGCAAAGTGCTGGAAAACCGTTTTTCATCTCGTCGGCCTAGTCGGAATTTAACTTAAGGCTTGGTTCTGTGCATGATTTGGAGGACGTGTCACTATCGAAATGATTTTCAGTGATTATGAGTTTGCCGTCTGCTTCACCCGGTCTAGATGGGGTTGCCACCGCACTGATGAAACTTTTGTGTAAGGAGTATCCTGATGACTTATTGTCTCTCGTTTATCTGAATCAAGATGTGAGAGCGGGCCAGTTGGCCATCACGTTAATCATTTTGTAGAGAGGGTTCGGATACCACGTGAGTGGAAAATCTCGAACGCAATGTTATTGCCCAAAGATCAAGGAAGCGCATATGCACAGGTAAACATCCGGCTGATTTCATTAAAGACAAACCTTGTTAAACTAATAGAAAGAATAATACATGCCTGAATAAGGAAGTTCGTGAACACCAGAGAGTTGCTGAGCCTTTTACAAATTGGTTGCGAGGTGCCTAGCTCGAGTAAGGACTGTTGCATTGTTCTAGCATTCGGTAAGCTGTCCTCCAGTAAAGAAAAAGAAATAAACGTTTTATTTGAAGATCACTCAAACCGAGCGCGTGAGACGGTGATCCGGGTCGAGGAGATGCGTAAGGGTCAACGCGATGAACGAGCACTTGGCTAAAATGTGAGTACGAGGAAAAAGCGCAGGAGAAATAAGCGTTGTTACAGATCAGAATTGGGCAGAGAGTATGACGCAGCCCAAAAACGTGAGAAGCGTCAAACAGCATCAGCACGGCGCAACGAAAGGCGCGATCGTCGTTGGCAAAGTTTTTAATTCAAGCAGGTCCAAGCCACCGCACAAAAAGTGTAGGCGAAGCATGCTCTGATCGAACGTGGATAAAGGGCACGGGTCAATTATGGTCCAAGTCGTTCCGTCGTTCTTTTCGGGGCGCAGCAAGTCGTTCAAAGGAGCGCAAGGTGGCAGGACGAGATGGGGTGGTAGACAGACACGACGCGGACAGACGAGGTCATGATGAATGCAAGTCGCCAGGATGCAAGTGGGCAAGAGACTATAATGTCTTGAAAGAGCCTGAAGAATGCCAGTCCTTTTGTTGTTCCTAGATGGTGTTGTGCCTGGCGATCTTTCGGAGCAAAAGATGCTTCGCCGGCAGACGTGATGCTGTATCGGGTGTGGTTCACGCTTCAGCGTTCCCACAATACGAAGAAATCAGCGTGACCGGAGTCTTACGGACAAACAGTCATGTCCCATATACTCGGCGTTTTGAACGCCCAGAAGTGAAAGGCGAGACGAATGCCAGCCCAGACTGCTACTGGACCTGGCACCAATGGTAACTCGTACACAATGACGGCTCACTTGCAGACGACAACGCCGCCCTCCGACTATCTTGAAGGCAAGTGTCCGCCGATCCTGACAGATTGATCGTCGAGATGAGACCACTAATTGATGGCAGGGTCATTGCCAAGCACTGCCGTGGAAAGGATTGTGCAACGTTGGAGACTAGAGAGGCATCAAAAGAGTTACTGTTCGTTAAAGAAAGTGGGAGTACTGCAAAAAGACGGCCGTTGGGGCCAGGATAGAATGTGAGCTGTTCGGTGTTTGTGACTGGCCAGTGAATTCCGTCTACGAGTGCAAGGGGGAAGTAAACGGCATAAAAAAGTTTCTCTGGAGCGCTGGGACTGAGGCTCGGACATGCAGGGACTCTAGCATGTAGTGTGCTCCGAGAGATCGAGCCGTTTTTATAAAAGTCAATCTTTTCTTTCTTCTGGCACCTGGCTTGGCACCATCCATGCAACTTTCGCGGTGGCATGGTCCCCCGACTTAACAAGAATAGCCCAAAAAGCTTTCAAACCGCGACCGCCTCGAGTGCGGCTAATGTGTACAGTATGAGTCCATCCAAAGACAATCGAAAGGGTAGATAAAAGGAAAGGTTCTGTAGAAACCAACGTCTGTTTTGGTTGTTTTTTGATCAATACAGAATTTTGGCGATTTGAGACTTGTTTCTTTCAATAAATAAGTCATGAGCTTTGTTTAGGTTCTTGTGTGAGAAACTCTGCGATATGAAAGTTCAGTAGAGTTGGGCTTTATTATCGTGATGTGATCGTTGACGAGGAACTTAGGCTTTCTTCCTTTTTGTGAGTGTCGTGAATCATCAAGGCTATTTTAATGGCATATATTATGACGTGTATGTATTAACTTTCTTTATAAGTGTTTTCGAAGTTGTCTTAGGTTAAAAGCGTAAGTTTTCAATAAGTGCATCATTGCGCTGAGTAGCGTTGTTAGTTCCTTTAGTGTGTGTCCTGTGCGGACGGAAGGAAACAACGTGAATAGGTCACTCGTGTGTGTTGATGGCGGCAGTGCTCTGAGCTATCGATTAGGCCTTCGTGGGAATAGTTCATAGCAGACGTGGTTTTTTAAAGCTTCCTGTCAGCGTATAAGTTCAACAAGTTTGTTTTTGTTGTTCATTTAAGATGCGACCTGTATGAACAAATGGAAAAAGGCTTGAGTAAGCGCTATGAAACATCTAAGAGACGGACGAGGAGCACGCTGATAGGTTGGAACGAGCGTGAGCTGCTATACGCCAGTGGCGCATGGGGGATTCGAATGAATAATGCGCTGCCAGGTTGGAGCGAGTGCAGGCTACTGAACATCAGTGGCAAATGGGCGAGAAACGGGCATGCAGATTGTAACTAGCGTTGGCAACCAAATAACATCGCAGCGTCAATAGGACGGACGAGGAACCAGCAGCCAGATTGGAGAAACAGCGTGCGACCGCACAAGCCATTAGACTGCAGTGAAAGCGGGACAGCAAGCGCCCGCAGAGAGAGACCAGCCACATCGTCAACCGGCGTGCCGGTGACGGCAAACTTGTACCAGTTTCAATCAGAGGTTCACTGAGGACGGTGTGTAAATATCAACGTTTCCTTAGGAGTGCGTGCAATAAAACTGCCTTTCTTCGAGGAATCCGAAAGTCCGTTTACTACGGGGCGCAACTCAAGCAGGATGTGTTCGACATGATTCGGCAACTCGGAAGGCCTATCCTCTTCTTCACTTTGAGTACGTTTGAGCAGCACGACGGGCGCTGCTTATTAGTCACCGAGAGCCTCAAGAAGCCCATGGAGGAGCATCGCCAAACGTTCGCCGAAAGGTGCGCCTACTACAAGGTGGAACTCGAGAAGAATGTCCCTGTGGTGTGTGTCCTCTAGTTTTGTAAGTTTCTGCACACCATCATAATGGTGGTGCCGAGCATAGAGACCTGAATCCTTTTGGAAAGCACTGAGTCACAGACTACTCGAAGCGAATCGAGTTTCCGCAGAGGAGGAGCGTCCATGCGCGTATGCTCATTTGTCTCGACGAGGAGCCCGAAAAGAAGCTCGGTGAAAATGTGCCCCAGTCATTCACAATATTCGATTCGCTTATGAGCCTTGACACTAATGTTCTCAAGCAGCAGCGGGGCCAAATTCATCAGCACTCTTTCATATGCTACAAGCATGCTAAGACCAAGGAAGTGCGCCAATTCTGCGCACTGTTTTCGCCAATCAGGAAGCGGCATGTGTTCACACCCACGCTGAAGCACGAAGGTAGCGCGATCGAGCTTGAGTTGCTTCACGGAGAGTTTCACCACATGCGCCAGCGGCTCGAGGAGGTTGCTTACTATTGCTTGGAGGACTTCTTGACCAACAACGGTTGTCGCTACGAGTACAACTACCTGAGGGTGTTGAAGGTGATCATCAACCGGGCGAATGTGTCTCTGAAACGAGAGCCGTCCCAAAAGTTTGTGAGCGTCTTCCACCACTCTATTGCTGTTTTATAAACCAACATGGAGATTCAGCTCGCTACGGAAACGTACTCATTCTCGGATTTCGTGATGGACTAAATGAACAAGACGAATTATGGTCTCTCCAACCTGCAGAACGTGACCGCAGACATCCCTAAACAGCGTCCCGATCTCGGGCTCGGCAAGCTTGTGGCGGAGCTACGCGGGTGCGTGCAGAACGGTGCGAGATGAGCAGTGAGGAGGCCACGTGGATTCTAGTTCGCCTCGGCATGGACGAGCGCAGTCATTATTGATCGCATTATTGATATCGCATTATCAATGAACGAATATAGTCGCGTTGTTGAGACGGTAAATAAACGAGCACTCCGAAGCGGTGATTTCAGATAGGAACATTTTATTGAAGAATTATAGCAAAGAAATTCAGGCTACACACAAAGAACAATAGCGGCAAGCACAGTGGCCAGTCGTCGAAACCTGAACCGACGGTTCAAATGTGTCCGCTCTTTAATCCACGTGTCGTGTTACATACGAGTGTAGTTACGTAATCACTTACATTTGAGGCTGTGCTACCGTCCTCATGTCGCACGGGCAACCATTGACAAGACATCTTCTACATCATATTGGCGACAACGCTCAATAATCATTGCGTACCGTAAGAGCGTTACGCGCATAACGATAACTTGATAACAGTGATAATACGATAAAAACATGGTCACGTACCAAAATAAACAATTGCATATTCAATTTAGCAATTCAAGCATTGCAGTATTTATATTTTATGCTACGGTACTTAGAATATGTGAACTGCTAGACTATAATATCCATTTCTGCTAATTCTCATTCACCTCCTTTGTTCACCTTTTCAGGAAAGTCACTGTGCACATACTGGGTGCCAATGTGGTCTTTAAAAGAGCGGAACTGGCCATGCAATTTCAAGTTTGATAATGGATGTGATGAGCCGCAGCATTATAATATCCACTACTTTAAGGAGGATTGCAAGCTTGCGAAAAAATGATCGAAGAGGTGGATGTGTTTAACTACCCCCAGAGTTTCTCAAGCTGCTCAAATCACTGTCGTCATTTATTAAAAAGAATAAAATTATTATTACTGCGAAAGCATTATATGGCTCATGAGGCGGAAAATCCGGCATTGCCGACATGAGCATACGATGGTCCATAAAGGTTATGAATCCTCGACCTTTCGTGGAAGTCGAGCCCGCAGTCCTTGTTGTAAATTAAGGCTATTAACCCACGACTTCTGGTGGGAGTCGAACCCACGACATTTGGTGTTAATGAAGGCAAAGTTAATTAAGAACAAGCAACTTGCTGTCCTAAGTGCTAGTTACTCGACTGACAAAGTATAGGCATATCTCGGCGGTCGTAATGCTTCCGCATTCATTCACGTCGGGACAACTAAGTGGCTCCGGAATATTTAGTCTTCTTTTTCTTTTTAGAAATTTTCGAAGATCTATTTCTGTTATGATGCTGTCCCCTTTAGCGAAGGAGCCTGCGTACGTAGCTCCGAAACGGCACATAAATGCCACTTGGCTGTGACGCCACGTTCCGTGCGCGCCTCGATGGAGCAGAGCGGGCGAAAGGGGCACCGTCTGCGCGCCGGGTTTTGCGTGAGGGAAGAGGGCATCACCATGACGCCTCCCCCCCCCCCCACGTCACCCTCGACCTCACAAGCCTGGCCTAACCAAGCGTTTTTTTGTGCGCAGAAGCGCTCGCTTGCCTTCTATCTTTGCCCCGGTAATCGCGATAAAGAAATAAATGCATATGAAGCAGAATAAATGCGATGGGAACAACGTCGGCGTTAGTGAGTTTGGAGCCTACGACCCAAGCTTAGAAGCCGTCTTACCCACTGGGGAAAACTAACGCCTCCTAGATAGCAGGCCTGTGCACTCTGCATTCGCACGTCATGCTACTTGGACCGCGATTTTCATTGCCAAGCCCGGAGTGACGTAAGCGGTGACTTCCAAATCACCACGGCTTAGTCGTGAGCGTCCCGATTAGATTCCTAGGTAGCATGATGTCACCGCCCAAAGGGTGTTGGCGTCGCCCTATCTAGGAGGCATTTGCCAAGCCTCTGAACCAATGAGGAGTTCTTAACTAGAAAGACCGCTCAGCGGCGTCCAAGTAGACGTTAATACATTGACATTCACGACTCATAGAATGTGCTTAGCTGTCCTCACATTTCCTTTTTGCTTTGAAATCATAGTTGCTGTATACAATATATTTGCACGCTAGCATGCGTAGGTTTTCTGAAAAAACTTATGTACTGAGATGTGTTGACATATATTTCTGCAGCTCCGTCCGTCCGTCCGTCCGTCCGTCCGTCTGTCTGTCTGTCTGTCTGTCTGTCTGTCTGTCTGTCTGTCTGTCTGTCTGTCTGTCTGTCTGTCTGTCTGTCTGTCTGTCTGTCTGTCTGTCTGTCTGTCTGTCTGTCTGTCTGTCTGTCTGTCTGTCTGTCTGTCTGTCTGTCTGTCTGTCTGTCTGTCTGTCTGTCTGTCTGTCTGTCTGTCTGTCTGTCTGTCTGTCTGTCTGTCTGTCTGTCTGTCTGTCTGTCTGTCTGTCTGTCTGTCTGTCTGTCTGTCTGTCTGTCTGTCTGTCTGTCTGTCTGTCTGTCTGTCTGTCTGTCTGTCTGTCTGTCTGTCTGTCTGTCTGTCTGTCTGTCTGTCTGTCTGTCTGTCTGTC
The DNA here is from genome assembly GCF_050947875.1 of Dermacentor variabilis. NCBI lineage: Eukaryota > Metazoa > Arthropoda > Arachnida > Ixodida > Ixodidae > Dermacentor > Dermacentor variabilis. The sequence goes on along the minus strand of NC_134573.1, from coordinate 62,842,786 downwards.
TGTCTGTCTGTCTGTCTGTCTGTCTGTCTGTCTGTCTGTCTGTCTGTCTGTCTGTCTGTCTGTCTGTCTGTCTGTCTGTCTGTCTGTCTGTCTGTCTGTCTGTCTGTCTGTCTGTCTGTCTGTCTGTCTGTCTGTCTGTCTGTCTGTCTGTCTGTCTGTCTGTCTGTCTGTCTGTCTGTCTGTCTGTCTGTCTGTCTGTCCGTCTGTCTGTCTGTCTGTCTGTCTGTCTGTCTGTCTGTCTGTCCGTCTGTCCGTCTGTCCGTCTGTCCGTCTGTCCGTCTGTCCGTCTGTCCGTCTGTCCGTCCGTCTGTCCGTCTGTCCGTCTGTCCGTCCGTCTGTCCGTCTGTCCGTCCGTCTGTCCGTCTGTCCGTCTGTCCGTCCGTCTGTCCGTCCGTCTGTCCGTCTGTCCGTCTGTCTGTCTGTCTGTCTGTCTGTCTGTCTGTCTGTCTGTCTGTCTGTCTGTCTGTCTGTCCGTCTGTCCGTCTGTCCGTCTGTCCGTCCGCTCGAGCCTCGTGTAGACGCTCGCGTCTACACGAGGCTCGAGCGGCTGGCGCTCCGGCACGGGCTAGCGTTCCGAAGGAGATCATTAAAAAAGAATGCTACGCTAAGAGACGGACTGTCGGTTCTTCCTCTCCTGCGAGAGCCCGAGACTTTAACGGTCTACGTGGTCGCTCGTCGCCACACCTTTATTAGCGCCATTGACGAGCAGGAACTAAAGTTCAACGCAATCTCTCGTGATTCATTGGCAACGGAAAAAGCGACTCATTTCTTAATGCTGCTTTTTCACTCCACATGAATTTCGAGACATGCTCAAATGACGAGGCTTCTATGCTGACGCTAGTAGTCGCCCTCTCCATCGGGGCACAAGTCCCGGCTGTGCACAGGAACGATCACCCCGCATGTGTTCATAAAGTGGTCGGTGCAGACTTGCGGCACATTGTCCTTGAAATCTCTCACTCTTTAAAGAGGAAAAGAACAGCACAGCTTTGCAGGAAATAAATACAGTGGCGATGTTTGTAGTTTTTAATGTAGGCAGCTAATTTCGTATTCTTTTGTGGGCGCTGTCTATATCCGTTTGTGTGCTAATAACAAGACGGATGCTTCGCAGCCTTTAACTATCGGGGTTAAACATAATTATTTCCGCAATGTATTTAGGCTAGCTTCATTACGATGACTTTTCCTATCGTACTTGAAGTAGCTCCATTTTCCATCACGTGAATCCACTTCAAGTTGCCGAGTACAACTAACTTGGCACCGACTTGCTTTTCTTGGCAACAATACTGAAACTGTAAAGCGCAACATCCTATCTGCTCAACGTATTACATAGCCTGATCATGGGGGCATTTTACAGTTCCTGGAGTTACGTACGCATACTTTTCATTCAATCCATACTACCATCATGCTATTCTTGTTTCTTCCATTGCTTGTTGCGCACTCGTTGGGTTATGGATTCTGATTAAGCTCCATTTATGCGAGGACAATTAACAGCCATAGAAAGCGCTTATCATTTGCTGAGGAGCATACGTGTATATTGCAGTTTCACAACGTATAGATCTATATGTTGTAATTTGTCCCGCGGACATGATGCGGTCATTTTTCATCCTAACCGCACTTGTCCCCATTAATCTTCAATGATAGTACAAAGTCTCGTCACATATATACAAGCTCCTTCGACGACTGGTTTTCGTCCATTGCCTTAGCCGAATGAAATAAAAAGTTGGGCAGTTTGTTACACTCCTGTAACACGTTAAAGGGAGAGCCTTTCTGCACACTTGGTAATGCGCCGTTTCACATCGTCGCATTGCTGTTTTCGCCGTATGGTTTCTTCACCTTGTTTTCGACACTTAGCTGCGGCTTCGCGGGCTCTTATAGAGGGGTCAGATATGGCGCCAACGGCCTTTCTCTTCGACATGACGTTGCATGCTCTCAGCTGAGGAGTGAAACGAATACTGTTATGTGTGCTGTATTGGTGATTTCATTGAATGATGATGATGATGAAAAACTTTATTTATCCCTCTTTAAAGGGAAGGGGGCAATGGAATAGAGGGTGGGAGGAGGAACTACTTGAAGTAGGCCTCCTTTATTCTCTCAGCCCACTCCAGGATGGCCTCCTAAAAATCGGGCCTGGAGCTGCGGAAGGCAGCCTCCCACTGCTCCTCACTAGATATTAATTTCTTGAGGAAAGGGGGAAGGGGGTGCTTAGGGCACCCCCACATGATGTGGTTTAAGTCTGCTCGGGGAGAGACACAGAATTTACAAGAGGGAGAAAGGTAAATGGCGGGATGAATGCGGTGGAGGAGGTAAGGGGACGGAAAGGTGCGAGTCTGCAGCTGTCGCCACAGAACTTCACACCTACGCGGGGATTTGCCCATGAGTGGCGGAAAGGTTAAGCGGTCTAATCGGTAGTGCGTGCAGATGTCGTGGTAAGTAATAAGTCGATCCCGCGATGTATACGGCGCCTCCTCCGTGGCGAGGTCCGACACATCTGATGCCTGAGCCCAGACTGTAAATCCTCGGGCAATGGCATGAGCCACCTCTTTTCCGGCAAGGCCCGCATGCGCGGGAGTCCAGATTAATGCCACAGTTTGATGGAAAGGATGGGCCAAGAGGAGAGAAAGGGCTAGCTTAGAGACCCTACGCGCTCCAAAATTATGTATGGCTGATTTGGAGTCGCTAACGATAACTGATGAATTTGGAATTGTGAGGGCCAGGGCTATGGCCGCTTCCTCCGCCTGCTCCGAGGAAGAGCCAGGAATGGAGGCGGCCGCAGCGACCTGGCCGTGAGAGTTAATGACTGATATTGCGTAATGATTTCTGTTCCCATATTCGGCGGCATCAACATAGAGCACGTCTTTAGAGGTGGAGAATTGTTTTTGGAGAGCCTTTGCTCGCTGCCTCCTGCGCTGTTTGTGATGCACAGGGTGCATGTTTTTAGGAAGTGGGGGGATGCAGTGGTTCTCGTGTATGTGATGTGGAATGGTGTATTTAGTCTTGATGATGGGTGCCGGAGTGATAGAAAGAGTATGTAGAATGTGTCGACCTGTTGCAGTGTTAGACAGTCTGCTATATTGGGATGTGAGGTGGGCTTCTGTGACTTCTGTAAGTGTGTTGAAAGTTCCAGTAAGCATTAGCCTTTCAGTGGAGGTACGTATGGGGACCCCCAGAGCAAATTTATATATTTTGCGTAAAAGAGTGTCGATCTTATCTGACTCTGATTTAAGGAAATGTAGATATGGTGCTGCGAATGTAATCTTACTGATAACGAAGGCCTGAATCAAGCCGAGAAGCTCGGCCTCCTTTAGTCCGCCATGTTTATTGGAGACTCGGCCTAGAAGACGCAGGGTGTGATCGACTGTGGTGTGGAGTGTATGTAGGGTGTATGTGTTGAGCCGGTTGCTTTGAATGTGTAAACCGAGCACCCGGAGCCTGTCCACTCTAGTAACGGGGATGTGGTTTAGGATTACCTCTATACTAGACATGTGTTTTTTTTTCACTTAACTTGATGCCGCATTTCTGTATGTTCCATGCACGGTTCCAACGAATGTATGCACTGTACGCTTGTGTTTCCTGAGTGCTTGCAGCCTCTTCATTAATAGATTGTATTTGTAGCCACTGATTGATTGTAGCCATTGTATTTTTTGCTTGCTAAGGGGGTAGATCAATTGCTGACGGTGATCGTTTTTGTACCATTGGGCTCGGCGAATGGCCATAGGGTGTATGAGCCACTTAAGGTCAGCGTCTTAACGAAAGGACGCAGTTCCGGCCAAAAGTCGATGCATTCATTTGCAATATCAAATTGTTCGAAACTATACCAAGTAACATTAGTGGTTTCATCGGCCGTATATATTGTAGTATAGATTCGATCATTGAATAAATTAAAAAGCATGATGTTACATGCTCAGAGGCAGCCATGAGAAGATCTCACTCGACGAGCCCGGACAACCACCGTAAGAACGCTGGTGTGAGGAATAGCGGCAATAGCGGCGAGCGAGCGCTTCGTGCCGCCTCTAGCATCAACGCTTCTATAAAACAATCAGATGACCGGACTTCTCACTTGAGCGCGAGGACACTGAAGACACGAATAGCTAATCATTGCTTCCAAACATAAGTTGTTTAACATTAGGTATGTGACCGCATGCAGCCATCCCGGTGGCATTTTTGCAATTGCTAGTAAGTACAGCGGGGTGTGGAATTTCCCGGGGCATTTTCGGAGGCATCCGAAGTTTCCTCCACGGTCCAACGCTGGCTGCCGGCGCGTTGAAGCAGTGGGCTCGGACACCCCATTTGGTGATCGCTGTGTCTGATGGCATGCCGTATAGACTTTCTCGCACCTACGGTACAGGTGCTGAGTTAGTCGTGCCGGATTAAACCTTTCTTGTCCCTTACCGCGCTCTACCTTGAGAAAACCATCCCTGATTTTCCCGGGTAAGCAGTATAGGGCCGAGTAGAGGCGCCGCCTGCTCTCCTGGTGCAGTAACTTCGCTCTTGGCAGGCTTTTCGTATGCTTGCGTCCGCGAATATTCAGGAGGATTTTTGATTGGTCGCCTTTGACTGAAATAAACGCCGAGCGCTTTAGGAACCGCGGTTGAACGCCATTGCGTGATGTCAGGCCATGAGGATTATTGGCTTTGCGTCTCGCCCACACCGGGTAAGGTTAGCTTACGCTTAGGTTAACTTAGGTAACGTTAGGTTAGCGTAACCGGCTTTAGGGTGGCGCGGCGCATTCTCATAGCGGTTACGCCGTGAGGATTATTTTCTTTGCATGTCCGCCACGTCTCGTTAGGTCAATGTGACGTTAGGTATGTTACGTTAGCGTAAAAGGCGTTAGGGTAGCGCGACGTATATTCATAGAGATAGCAGGGGCGTCGAGCGTCACCCGTGGCCTTTCAGCCAATCGCTTTCAACCGCGGTTGTTAAGGCACTCTGCCTTCTGGATTTTCAATATATGTGGCCCGGCCTCCCCTAAGGCACACACGGAAACATCTGTGACGTTATTTTTAAGGTACATCGCGCGAGAAAACTATGATACGGCACGAATGACTTACCAAGAGCGCGACAGGTGCGAGACAGTCAGTCCGACACAGAGGTTGCCAAATGGGGTGTCAGTGCCCAATGTTAAGGTAGCTAGAATTACCGCTGCTTTATGTATTTCACCGCTCCGACAGCCAGCATCCGAGCGTAACGAAACTCGACCCCACTCCGCAATGGCCGCACGCCTAGGCACAAGCGCATTCATCAGGCGCTGAGAAACTTCTCCGTAGTGCCTCGACAGAGTCATATATTCAAGAAGCAAAAGCACCACGTTTTCTCTTTCACACCAGCTCTTACTTGCGCATGCACACAAACGTCCGGTGCCTCCGGAAGTACCACGCCTCGCTGTACTTTCTAGCAATTGCAAAGTCACGTCTGGGGTAGCGCACCGACCTGCCTGGTTTTATTCCCCGCCGCCCCCTAACCAAATAATCAAATCCCTCCCCGCTATCTTTGCGCATGACACTGAACGAGCGCAGAGACGGTGCGTGTCAAAGCACCATTCTTCTCAGGTCGCAACCTCATCCTCTCACGCTTTCTCTCGCGCCTACAGCATACGACTACATGGGGCGTGATAGGATCTTATCATATATAAATTTTATCTGGAACATCCTAACGACAGCTACGGCGACAGCCTAAATTCTTTAGCAAAAAAATAAATTAAGGGATTGTACGTGGCAAAACCACGATTTATTATGAGGCACACCGAAAGGAGGGCCTGCGGAAATTCGGACCATCTGTGGTTCTTTAACGTGCACCATAATCTAAGTACATGGGTGTTTCCGCATGTCGCCCCCATCGAAATACGGCCTCCGTGGCCGCAATTCGATCTCGCAACCTCGTGCTTAGCAGCGCAATACTATAGCCACTAATTAACCACGGCCGGTTGAAATTCTAAAGGAGTGTGCCTAAGATTGCTGTCGCATTACCAATAGTATTGTTGATTAGCCAGTACTTATGATTTTATTTCCTACTAGGAAACGTGTTATGTATAGGCGCATATTTTTTGTATGGTTACTGTGTCCCTGCCTGAAATAATGCCTTTGTGGCGCTGAAGCTTTATCAGCAAAAGAGCCTAATATTACGTTGGTAAACGAAGTAACGTAATAGAATGAACTGTCCTCTAAAGCAATACAATGGCATTTAGAGGGTCATAATGGCACACATAAGTGCCAATTGACGTTTCTCTTGCTTACGTTTTTGTGTATTACAACCTGAGAATAACTCCCCTCGTTAACTATATTTTCATAGTGCTATTCCTTTCAATTAGCTTTTTTTTATTACGTAAAGGGTCATATTCTACAGCTCAGCAGGTATTGTCAAGTATAAGCTGGCAGTGACACAGCGCAGGAACAGTTCAAGCAGCTCACATTCGCTCGAAGCGCTGGCTATCCTGCTGGCTCAGTGGCTGCGCAGCAGGAATTGCTTAGACGATTTGAGTGACTTTGCCCATGCGCTCCTCTTTTTCATCGCAATTACAATATATAGCTACATGCCTACATCTTTGCGTTTAGTGGTTCTTGATTCATCGGGGCGTGACCTACGTTACGATTTGGCAATCAGTTATGTATATACAACGGAAAGCATTGCACCGGATGCACGTATATAGAGCTGTGTATGTTGAGTGAGATAAGAGCTGCACTATAGGCATCGCAGGCAGTTTTAATTGGAGGCAAACTTGGCAAGTGCGCCTCGAATGATAAATTGTTTTGTCTAAACCGAGACAGCGCGAATTTGTAGGCTGCATGAAAGAGAGACATTCTTATTGAATGACAGGAAGTTATTCGGCATATATCTGACGATCACTCAGGAAATGGTTGTTGTGGAACGACGAGTCAGTTCTGAGGTACAACGCTATAAAAACGCGCGAGATAGTGTCGAGCAGTCTATATTGGCTTTCGTGTGTGTATATATATATCAATTCTAAATATTGTAAGGCAGTTTGTCGTGTGCGTATCATGGACACGCATGCTTATATCGCCTTCCGTTTCCCTATCACGGTTGCGCTTTAAAACCAACAGCGCGCGCATGCGATCCCATAGATGAGATGAATACATATATATATATATAGAAAAGTATCAGTCATAGCTCTCGTAGTATAGCCTTCTGAGCCGTTTCCCTTTTTTTCTTTTCTTTTTTTTTCTTTGAAAGAAGTCTATTAGGGTTATTATAATTACACGAAGCTATTTCGCCTTCGCCAGCAGCAGTACTTGAGATAGCTATTCCGGCGGCTAGCTTCCCACGCTATGCGTGCCGCCCTCGCACCTGTTTAAGCTTTTTCCTAGACGCTAGAGCTATACAATGTCCGCGCAACCTTCGACTGCCGCGGACAACATCAGTCCCTTTCCACATAAGCATGAGACTCGGAGCAGGAGCTTTGGCGCTTGAAAGTAACCGTTGGCTTGACGAACCAACCGACTGAGCTACCTTTCCGGGCAACATTGAAGGATCACGAGTTCAAATCACATGTTATGTTCCTTTCCCCCCCTTTTTTTTCTTTCTTTTAATGCATTTTCCTTCCTTTTACCACTGTATGGAAACCCTCCTAAAAAAATATATATCCTCAATTATGTGTGGCCACACATGTGCAGGTCATAAATACCTGGTTCTCTAGCCGAGTGCCATCCATGCGGTATAACCGAGCTCAGATTGGTCCACCTTGACTGATCAAATAGGGCACCACTGTAGGTTAAATGAGGGGTACAACTCCTGCGGGACCCGCCGTGGTTGCTCAGTGGTTATGGTGTTAGACTGCTGAGCACGAAGTCGCGGGATCGGACCCCGGCCACGGCGGCCGCATTTCGATGGAGGCGAAATGCGAAAACACCCGTGTACTTAGAATTAGGTGCACGATAAAGAACCCCAGGTGGTCGAAATTTTCGGAGTCCTCCACTACGGCGTGCATAATCAGAAAGTGGTTTTGTCACGCAAAACACCATAATTCAATTTTTAATTTAACTCCTGCGGGGACGGTAGAGTATGCGTCTCCAGTGCAAGAGGACCGTGATTCAAATCCCGGTGCCGCGCAATTCTCCACCGGAAAATACAAAAAAAAACCGTGTGTTGAGATAATTGCACAAACAGGCCTGGAGTGCGGCCTGATCCCGGTGACCAGAACCGGTAACGCACTCTCTCACCAGAGCAGGATTGGCCACCCTGGTGCAGTACTTGGCCACAACCTCCTATATGAATACAACAATCAAACCCCGGCCCTCAGTCCCCAGCAGCCGCGAAGCAACTGACCACGGCGGCGGTCAGATCTGTGACGCTGCAGAGGGTGCTTAGAATACCTGGCTCCGGACAGGCCGCCATTGGAATCTCAAGCTGGCAATGTTTAACGTTAGAACGCTATCTAGTGAGGCGAGTCTAGCAGTGTTATTGGAGGAATTAGAGGGTAGTAAATGGGATATAATAGGGCTCAGTGAGGTTAGGAGGACAAAAGAAGCATATACAGTGCTAAAAAGCGGGCATGTACTGTGTTACCGGGGCTTAGCGGAGAGACGAGAACTAGGAGTCGGATTCCTGATTAATAAGGAAATAGCTGGTAACATACAGGAATTCTATAGCATTAACGAGAGGGTGGCAGGTCTTGTTGTGAAACTTAATAAGAGGTACAAATTGAAGGTGGTACAAGTCTATGCCCCTACATGCAGTCATGATGACCAGGAAGTCGAAAGCTTTTATGAAGACGTGGAATCGGCGATGGGTAAAGTCAAAACAAAATACACTATACTGATGGGCGACTTCAATGCCAGGGTAGGTGAGAAGCAGGTTGGAGACAAGTCAGTGGGGGAATATGGCATAGGCTCTAGGAATAGCAGAGGAGAATTATTCGTAGAGTTTGCAGAACAGAATAATATGCGGATAATGAACACCTTTTTCCGCAAGCGGGTTAGTCGAAAGTGGACGTGGAGGAGCCCGAATGGTGAGACTAGAAATGAAATCGACTTCACACTCTGCCGAACTCTGGCATCATACAAGATGTAGACGTGCTCGGCAAGGTACGCTACAGTGACCATAGGATGGTAAGAACGCGAATTAGCCTAGGCTTGAGGAGGGAACGGAAGAAACTGGTACGCAAGAAGCCAATCAATGAGTTAGCGGTAAGAGGGAAACTAGAGGAATTCTGGATCAAGCTACAGAACAGGTATTCGGCTTTAACTCAGGAAGAGGACCTTAGTGTTGAAGCAATGAACGACTATCTCATGGGCACCATTAAGGAGTGCGCAATAGAATTCGGTGGTAACGCCGTTAGACAGGAAACCAGTAAGCTATCGCAGGAGACGAAAGATCTGATCAAGAAACGCCAATGTATGAAAGCCTCTAACCCTACAGCTAGAATAGAACTGGCAGAACTTTCTAAGTTAATCAACAAGCGTAAGACAGCGGACATCAGGAACTATTATATGGATAGAATTGAACAGGCTCTCAGGAACGGAGGAAGCCTAAAAACAGCGAAGAAGAAACTAGGAATAGGCAAGAATCAGATGTGTGCGTTAAGAGACAAAGCCGGCAATATCGTTACTAATATGCATGAGATAGTTCAAGTGGCTGAGGAGTTCTATAGAGATTTATGCAGTACCAGTGGCACCCACGATGATAGTGGAAGAGGGAATAGCCTAGAGGAATTCGAAATGCCACAGGTAACGCCAGAAGAAGTAAAGAAAGCCTTAGGAGCTATGCAAAGGGGGGAAGGCAGCAGGGGAGGATCAGGTAACAGCATATATATTGAAGGATGGTGGTCAGATTGTTCTAGAGAAACTGGCCACCCTGTATACGCAATGCCTCATAACCTCGAGCGTACCGGAATCTTGGAAGAACGCTAACATAATCCTAATCCATAAGAAAGGGGACGCCAAAGACTTGAAAAATTATAGACCGATCAGCTTACTGTCCGTTGCCTACAAAGTATTTACTAAGGTAATCGCAAATAGAATCAGGAACACCTTAGACTTCTGTCAACCAAAGGACCAGGCAGGATTCCGTAAGGGCTACTCAACAATAGACCATATTCACACTATCAATCAAGTGATAGAGAAATGTGCAGAATATAACCAACCCTTATATATAGCTTTCATTGATTACGAGAAAGCGTTTGATTCAGTCGAAACCTCAGCAGTCATGGAGGCATTACGGAATCAGGGTGTAGATGAGCCATATGTAAAGATACTGGAAGATATCTATAGCGGCTCCACAGCCACCGTAGTCCTCCACAAAGAAAGCAACAAAATCCCTATAAAGAAAGGCGTCAGACAGGAAGATACGATATCTCCAATGCTATTCACAGCATGTTTACAGGAGTTATTCAGAGGCCTGGAGTGGGAAGAATTGGGGATAAAAGTTGATGGAGAATACCTTAGCAACTTGCGATTCGCTGATGATATTGCCTTGCTTAGTAACTCAGGAGACCAATTGCAATACATGCTCACTGACCTGGAGAGGCAAAGCAGAAGGGCGGGTCTGAAAATTAATCTGCAGAAAACTAAAGTATTGTTTAACAGGCTCGGAAGAGAACAGCAGTTTACGATAGGTAGCGAAGCACTGGAAGGGGTAAGGGAATACATCTACTTAGGGCAGGTAGTGACCACGGATCCGGATCATGAGACTAAAATAACCAGAAGAATAAGAATGGGCTGGGGTGCGTTTGGCAGGTATTCTCAAATCATGAACAGCAGGTTGCCACTATCCCTCAAAAGGAAAGTGTATAACAGCTGTGTGTTACCAGTACTCACATATAGGGCAGAAACCTGGAGGCTTACGAAAAGGGTTCTGCTGAAGTTGAGGACGACGCAATGAGCTATGGAAAGAAGAATGATGGGTGTGAGGTTAAGGGATAAGAAACGAGCAGATTGGGTGAGGCAACAAACGCGGCTAAACGACATCTTAGTTGAAATCAAGAAAAAGAAATGGGCATGGGCCGGACATGTAATGAGGAGGGAAGATAACCGATGGTCACTAAGGGTTACGGACTGGATTCCAAGGGAAGGGATGCGTAGCAGGGGGCGGCAGAAAGTTAGGTGGGCGGATGACATTAAGACGTTTGCAGGGACAACATGGCCACAATTAGTACATGACCGGGGTAGTTGGAGAAGTATGGGAGAGGCCTTTGCCCTGCAGTGGGCGCAACTAGGCTGATGATGATGATGATGATGTATACAAATATTTCCGCTCTGTGTCTACAGCCAACTCCAGTGCACTTTGTACATTCTAAATACGTTTTCATCTATCTAGCAAGACCTTTCATAAATTAAGAAGTGACAATTATAAAGATGGAATCGACCGTTGTCAACTCAATGACATCTATAGGCGTTGCACCAGCGGGAACTTATAGACGCTGATTGCAGTATGATACGCTAGAGTAATTTCTTCTCTAGCACTTTTCGTGCCTTATATTACCTGTCAGGCATGTGCAATAATGAACTTAATAAATCCCGTGTCAACTTCCTCGCCTTTCCTTCTTTATGCATATCTGAAACGGTTCGTCACAGTTACAGAATATAGGTCTTTGAGGCGTGGTATCGGGATAACGTGATACCTGTCCGGTACGTCACGAGGTATCGAGCAGGTTTCTTGGGTTCGTGTTGTTATAGCTTGGAAGCCCAAGGTTGGTAGGACCTGCCGGCCCGTGCGAGTCCGCGCATCTCTTCGTTGCTGTTAGACGTAAAGGGCTTCTGTCAGTTCACTGAAGGTGTTCTGTAACCCTAACGCCAATACTGTTTCAGTCGATGTACTCATGGGAAGGCGGAGAGCGGTCTTTAAAGCCATCCACAAGAGCGTGTCGGCCTGCTTCGTGTCGGACTGTGTGAGATGGTAGTAGGGCAGGCTGTATGTGATTCTGCTCACCATCAGGCTTCTCACCAGTCGGAGTGTGTCCCCTTCATTCATGCCTCTGTTCTCGAATATTACGCGAGAAATCATGCCTTGACACTGGTTTTGAGAAGTGTAAGGGTGTGTGTGGCCCGCTGGTTTGACTGCACTCCGGCGGGAGGAAAGCAAGTGTCCAGTACGTGTAGAAAGCATTCAGATTCCATACCACGGGCCGTTTTACAGACGCTGCCATGTGTGGGACGAAGAACAAGGGCGCAGTGGCAGTGGTATGCGACCGCCGAGGCCACGTTACCTACGCTGCATCAACCCACCCCTTCACGATCACGGAAGCCGAAGAACTGGCCGTCGCGTTAGGCATCCACGAAGGTCAACACGCAAACAAACCACTGACGGTCCTAAAGGATTCCCAGCAGGCCTTCGGCAACTTCCTAGAGGGATGAATCGGAAGACCTGCTGCACAAGTACTAGCACAAATACTCAAGGAGGAACCTGTGGACATCACCGCCGAAACCATCATCTGGGTAGCGGGCCACACTTGCATCACGGTAACCTGCAGGCCGACAAGGCAGCTCGAGGATTCGTGCAAAACCGAGCGCTCATCACGTCCCCTACAGAAGACCCCGGCACAGTCGACCTCGAGTATTCAGCCATCGTGAACTACCACAGAGGGAGTCACTTGCGATACCCACTACGCCATCGAAATCTAAAGACAGTGGATGCCGCAGCCTGGCGTAGGCTCGAGACAGGCACTTACACGAACCTACACATATTACATCGCCTATACCCCACAGCCAACAGGGAGGAATGGCAGGGGTGCGGCGCCACAGCAACCCTATGCCATATTACGTGGGAGTGCACGCTACACAATATAGAACACCTGTTGACAAGAACATCACAGGGGAACCATGGGAGGCACTGCTCCCAGGCTCGGCCCTCGACGACCAACACCAGTTGATCCAGAGGGCTGAGAAGAGGGCAAGAGGCAGTGAAACCCTGGACTAGGGCTTCTTCAACATCTATCTATCTATCTATCTATCTATCTATCTATCTATCTATCTATCTATCTATCTATCTATCTATCTATCTATCTATCTATCTATCTATCTATCTATCTATCTATCTATCTATCTATCTATCTATCTATCTATCTATCTATCTATCTCACACATAGAGAAGGGACGGCAACATTCTGTTGAATCAGGAATGGGAAATATTACTCACGTGCGTAACTTCAAGGTACATTTAAATGGCTGTAAAGAACATGGTTAGCGGTAAGAGGGAAAATAGAGAAATTCCGGATCAAGCTATAGAACATGTATTCGGCTTTAAGGACCTTAGTGGACGTTAGTGTCGGGGACGCTAGTGTCGAAGATATGAACGACAATCTTATGGGCATCATTAAGGAGTGTGCAATAGTTGTCAGTGGTAACTCCGTTAGACAGGATGCCAGGAGACGAAAGATCTCATCAAGAAACGCCAATGTATGACAGCTTCGAACCCTGCAGCTAGAATAGAACTGGCAGAACTTTTCAAGTTAATCAACAAACGTAAGACAGCTGACATAAGGAAGTATACGGTGCAAAGAGTTGAACATACTCTCAGGAATGGAGAAAACCTAAAAGCAGTGAAGTTGAAACTAGGAATAGGCAAGAATCATATGTATGCGTTAAGAGACAAAGCCGCCAATATATTACTAATATGGTTGAGATAGTTCAAGTGGCTGAGGAGTTCTATAGAGATTTATACAGTACCAGAGGCACCCACGATGATAATGGAAGAGAGAATACTCTAGAAATATTCAAAATCCCACAAGTAATGCCGGAAGAAGTAAGGAAATCCTTGGGAACTATGCAAAAAGGGAAGGCGGCTGGGAAATACCAGGTAACGGCAGATTTGTTGAAGAATGGTTGGCAGATTGTTCTCGACAAACTGGCCACCCTCTGCCTCATGACCTCGAGTGTACCGGAATCTCGGAAAGACGCCAACATAAACTTAATTCATAAGAAAGGGGACGCGAAAGACTTGAAAAATTATAGACCGATCAGCTTGCTGTCCGTTGTCTACAAAGTATTTACTAAGGTAATCGCAAATGGAATCAGGAACACCTTAGGCTTCTGTCAACCAAAGGACCAGGCAGGATTCCGCAAAGGCTACTCAACAATAGACCATATTCACAGTAACAATCATGTAATAGAGAAATGTGCGGAATATAACCAAGCCTTATATATAGCTTTCATTGAGTACGAGAAAGCGCTTGATTCAGTCGAAACCTCAGCAATCATGGATGCATTACGGAATCAGGGTGTAGACGAGTCGTATGTAAAAATTCTGAAATATATCTATAGCGGCTCTACAGCCACCGTAGTCCTCCATAAAGAAAGCAACAAAATCCCAATAAAGAAAGGCGTCAGGCAGGGAGATGTGATATCTCCAATGCTATTCACAGCATGTTTATTGGAGGTATTCAAAGACCTGGATTGGGATGAATTGGGGATAACAGTTAATGGAGAATACCTTAGTCTCTTGTGATTCGCTGATGTATATTGCCTTGCTAAGTAACTCAGGGGAATGCAATTGCAATGTATGCGCACTGGCCTGGAGAGGCAAAGCAGAAGAATAGGTCTAAAAATTAATCTCCCAAAAACTAAAGCAATGTTTAACAGTCTCGGAAGAGAACAGCAGTTTACGATAGGTAGCGAGGCACTGGAAGTGGTAAGAGGAGTACATCTACTCAGGACAGGTAGTGACCGCGGATGCGGATCATGACACTGAAATAATGAGGAGAATAACAATGGGCTGGGGTGCGTTTGGCAGGCATTCTCAGATACTGAACAGCAGGTTGCCATTATCCCTCAAGAGAAAAGTGTATAACACATGTGTCTTACCAGTACTCACGTACGGCGCAGAAACCTGGAGGCTTACGAAAAGGGTTACCCGCCGTGGTTGCTCAGTGGTTATGGTGTTGGGCTGCTGAGCACGAGGCCGCGGGATCGAATCCCGGCCACGGCGGCCGCATTTCGATGGGGGCGAAATGCGAAAACACCCGTGTGCTTAGATTTAGGTGCACGTTAAAGAACCCCAGGTGGTCAAAATTTCCGGAGTCCTCCACTACGGCGTGCCTCATAATCAGAAAGTGGTTTTGGCACGTTAAACCCCAAATATTATTATTAATATTATTACGAAAAGGGTTTTACGTAAATTGAGGACGACGCAAAGAGCTATGGAAAGAAGAATGGTGGGTATAACGTTCAAGGATGAGAAAAGAGCAGATTGGGTGAAGAAACAGACGCGAGGTAATGACATCTTAGTTGAAATCAAGAAAAATAAATGGGCATGGGCAGGACATGTAATGGGCAGGGAAGATAACTGATGGTCACTAAGGGTTACGGACTGGATTGCAAGGGAAGGGAAGCGTAGCAGGGGGTGGAAGAAAGTTAGGCGGGCGGATGAGATTAAGAAGTTTGCAGGGACAACATGGCCACAAATAATACATGACCGGGGTAGTTCGAGAAGTATGGGAGAGGACTTTGCCCTGCAGTGCGCGTAACCAGGCTGATGGTGATGATGATGAAAGGATATGGTTCGATGACTATATGTTAACTCTTTTCGGAACGCCATAGTAGGGCTAGGCGTCTCATTAATTTGCTATAAGAGCCGTATCTGGCAGCCGGATCTTGAACGTATGTAAGCCACGAAACGAGCGTCGTTATTATCTTCTTCGTTTTAGACTTGAAAATTTTGGAAGAGTGCGCCACTGGACCCCCTGCCTGGACCGGACATAGAAATGTACATGCAGCTAGCCGATGTGAAGTCGAAGGTACACGGTAAGCTGGCTGGCATGGCATCGTTGCCCACCTGTAAGGTATGGTGTCACGTCTAGGTCGGCCAGTTTCAGGCGATGATCCAGACTGACGACCACCTCGCGACGATTCTGAAGAATCGTACCTGACTTGGCAGTTTGTCAACGACCATGAAACGGCCCTTCACGCTCTTGCGTCAAATGTGCCTTGGCCTCTGGCCAGAGAGTACAATGAGTGGGAGACGTGAGGTCAAAATGAACAACGATGTTGTAGTTCAATATGTGAGGATAGAACCTTGACGCAGTCCTGCAGGTGTCGGAGGTAGTATTGTGGCTTTGGTGGTGCGTCCGTAGAAAAAAGAAGCATCAAGGAAGCTGCAAGGAGCACCGAAAACGAGTGTTACTGCCATGCAGCCTAGTTCATTGCGACAGACCGGTCGCAGACCGAGCAATGCCACGGATCATTGATGGACCCAGTGTTCGTGTCCAAGGCCGGACGCAAGTGCACTCAGCAGTTGGCAATGTAGCCGGATGACCACGCAGTAGGGTGCAAGGTGTCAAGTCGTGGTTCGGCAGTGAATAGGGCAGAGAAGTTAAGAGGGAAAAAGTAAATAGCGTGGATTAAACTGCTACGTGCGATCTGTTGTGACCGTCCCCGGACAACCGAAGTGCAAGACCTAGGTGAAGAAGGAGGCTTAGGCAACAGATTTGGTAACATTCTTTATCATGAGTATGCCGTTATACCAACGCGTAAAACTTTCCTCAATCAATAGCAGATAGCCTAAACCACATGACGAAAGAAGTGCTCCAACCACGCCGATGCGGAAATGGCCAAAAAAAAAACGTTGGCTGCATGGCAGGAAAGAATGAGTCGGAGGCTTTGTGTGAAGCGTCTGGTGTCTTGGCCGTTCACAAACGTACAGCTTCAGTTAAGTTACGCATGTCAGTGTTTATAACAGGTCCGACATAGCTAAGAGCGACGAGGGATTGCGTAGCTTGGGTAACAGAATGGTAGATGTCGCGATTTAAGGTGCAAAGTGTAGGTAACTTTTTGAAGGAATGCCCTGTTCCTGACTGTTCTTATTATAGCTTTCAAGTTTCTATATTTGCTGACTGTCAGAATACCTGTCAGAACTGTCAGAATACGAGGAGCTAATTGCAATCAGTAACGTTCTGACGTATACGCACAGCAAATCTTGTCCCCAAATCCGCCTTCTAGATCTTTTGCTTCCAACAATGATATTGTGTACCACAAAGTGTCCCACTCACCCGATGTTCGTGAAAGAGAAGTATCTACATTCGTCTTTGTTTGAACTGGCGCTCAATTAGAAACGAATCTATAATTGGGCTCTAAGAGAATGGAAAAGAGTTCATGACCTGCCCACGTGCAGAAGTCACAAAAGTGGTAATATAAAAACAGTTAGGGGAAATTTTAATAGTTTCTCACAGAAACAGCAGCCGCAGTATGTCATGTGACCAATGAAAACTTCAAAAGATATGCTTGCAATTCGAGGGCTTCGGCTTCTATATCACGCATGTAAGAAGAGTTCATTTGGGCACATCCAGACAGGATACGCACAGCGTACTTCGGTGACAAACACGTTCAGAAACCTCTTTACGGTCCACAGCAGTTAAACTCGAACACGAACGTGTCGTAGGGTTTGATAACATGTGCTCCTAAAAGGCCTAGTTGAGGTTCGGTGGCTAACGCGTCCTGCAACTCGGTGTTGCGTGAGCAAGTGCTGAAAGTTGACACAGGCGATGCGTTAAAATGTTGAAGGAACCAAATAAATAATCAGCTTGGTTTATCAAGCAATGTGCGTTTGACGGCTTGCATTGGTTGCGGTAAGCTGGCGTTTATTGTTTTGTTGCGTAAATTCGTAGGACGAACAGCCGGTGATCACCGCATCTGTAGCGGTAGTACAGATGGCTACGTGTATACACCACCATAATATATACGCGCTGCCCGGTGTTGATTCTTTTCAAGCAATAATGCAGTGGTATCCCGACTCCATATTTGGAGACCTCGAGAAAAACCGCTGCTCTCGTAAAACCTACTTCATGCTTCAGACGGTTGATGGTCGAGCGATGGAAACACACATGCTAGCCCATGCTGTCTGAAGCAACACGAATAAAAGGCAATGGCAAGCGGGCGTATCTTCTGGCGGAGTCATGGCGCAGATAATGCACATTCTTCTGTTGCGGATTGGTAGCGCCATCTGCATATGACCATGCGCAGTGTGATGCAACATGTTTTGCCATAGCGGTGGAAGAAAGTGGCTCCATTTCATTGAAGGGGTATCTAGAGCTCCCTGCATGACCGTAGGTTTATCCTTCATTCTATCATAAAAAATTCTTAGAAGACCACTACGATAACATGCCAACTATGCTACTGAGGCAATATCTGATGCAGCGAAAGTCTACAACACCATTCACTTTCGTGAAGAGATCAAACGGCTCAGAAACGGCTACCTGGTCGGTGCAAACGGGGGAGGTCGCATCACCACCAACCCAGGTGACAACATACTTTGCCTCCGTGCAACAGAGGTCTTAGTAGAGCATATACAAAAAACGCGGCTGTGGTAAACAAAATACTCCGCGGGCTCTTTACAAGAGGTAAAGATCTTGTCGGATCAACTTTTCGAGCAACCTATTTTCGCACTCCCTTAAGTTGGCAGATGCGTCACTAACGCAACAATGGTGGCCTGTCTGATCACTAAAGCTTCAAATAAATCACGCGTAATATTGTGCCTCATTCTTCCTAACATCTCAATTTCTGCAAGCAAAGATACGCAATTGCAACTTTTGCTGTGACTGCAAGGTGCTGAAACGCCTTGTTTTCTAGTGACGTGGAGCGCTTTCGCGTTTCATTCCACGCTCTTCCCGGTCTGCCCTACATAGCACTTCTGACATAAGCAAATTCATGAACTACATAAGTTAGTTGCCCTTGCTCACACAAGAAAAGATTTGGTAGGCCGTAGCAAATCTTCGTGCTTTCACTACAGCATAGTTTTCCATAGTTTTCCAAGTTTTACATAGGTGTTAATTACACAACCGCTACATTGTGCGCTATCCTAATCTTTTTTGAAGCCTTATTTATGTAACGCACCACTTTTAGCTTACTTTTGCACTTTGTTTATTGCCTTATATTGTCACGTGAGTCTATATTCACTTTTTGAATGTCTCAGGAAATTCGGCCAAGATACAATTTGGATACCAAGCCGACTGCAGCATTCGCCGCTCAGCGTTGAAATTGGTTTGGACGTTACGATTACGAGATGGCTTGAGCATCAATTTTCGGCAAAGCAAAGAGAACAGACCCCTCTCTTTACAGTAATGGATTGAGATAGGTTGAAAGGTTATACTTCATTGCGCACTCGATGCGCTGCATATGCAACTTCTGTGGCATATATCTTCATAGGGAAACTGGTTCTATTCCTCCACCCGAATAATAGACCTACGATCTATTGTGCAGTATTTGGCGCTCACCACGGCACAATTGTCGAAATCCGTAAAATCGACCGTCCCTTCCAGTGGTGTGAAATCTGAAAGAAATAGTATTATGCATACGCATACTATTCCCTCGAAGCAAGAGTACCGAGTTCGAAATAATATTAGAGTGGTTACCATTCGCGTAAGTATTTGTCTAAAGATAAACTGCAGATTTCCCCCGCATCCCCGCGTGAGAAATGCAGTGTGATTGGTGGCCAGAGAGCTGTAGGTTCCCTTTCTGTTTCGCTAGCCACCACACCGTATCGCAAAGCATCTGACACTCAACCTCACAGAATAAAACGCAACAGGTACAAGGTTGGTTGTGTATTTGTACAGAAGTGTTGTCAGCAGCAAACGTTCCCCTATCATGCTGAACGCATGATTAATGGACGCCACCGGCCAATGGCAAATGCTATTGTGAACAAGAACATCTGTGAATTCATCCAATACGATTAGTTTTACCGTGCGGGTGAAACGGAAACATGGCACTACTAAACATCCCGGCGTTTATCGTTTGTAACGCCAGTGCCATATGCAATAAGGTATGATATTAAGCTACAAGTGTTGCAGTTGTGGAGAGACTATTTTTTATTAAAAATCTGCATTTATGCAGGACATTTAGCAAAAACCCACAAATACTATTCACTGTGGTTGTTACATATGCTTACCGATGATAGCATCACAATGCCGGACGTACCGGAAACTATCCAGTTAAATAACTTGTTAAGTTCACTGAGGACCACATGATCCTCTGCCTCATATTTATTCGGTTAAAGTACATGTTGAAATATTGAGATTTGAAAGTGACGATGTTTAAACATGTTCAAATGCACATACTAGAAATGGTGACTTGCGGTTTAGTTTTCCTTTAATCAATAATGCCTCTACGGGCAGATATGTGAGACGGATTTAAGGAATACCGCTATTGATCTGTGCCTCTATTTAAAAAAATTCTCTGTTGCACTGCTAATCTTCCATGGCCCTGCAGACCTGTCTAGCCTATGTAAGATCATGCACTCGAAATATTTATATTGATTGGATAAAGACCAAAAACACAAGAAAGACCAATGCTTTAAAATTTCTAACTTTCCGGTTCTCATTTTTTTTCTAGGAATACCGCACATGGCACGTGTATTCCGAGGTAGAACAAAAGGTAGTTCAAGAAAGTCATTTGTGGTTCTTTAAAATCGACATTGCTGCATCAGGTCACAGCAATTTTTTGTCCACGTTTATTTTTGCTTTGTGCAACTGAGATGAACGAACTTACACAAACTCAGCCAAGCACGGCGCTTCTTATACACACCGCAAGTTTCATGTGTCACACATCCGATACTACTCTCCCAGGATAATGAATTGAGTGGACAATGCAAAGATGGGCAAAGATGTAAACACTACGACGACGAGAGCTCATTTGTAAATAGTATTTAATATTGAATACCTTATAGGCCAAATTTATACAAGCTGCGGATACCTCACTCGGAGATAGCGTTCTAGTGACGGACAAGGAATCGGTTATTTAACTTAGGACTGGTTCACCTGGTCATTGTTAACCCATTACTGCATTAAATCATCAGGTAACTTCATGAGTCACCCTGCTAAATTAAAATTCAGCGCCTAGCGCGCGTTCTCTAAAAAAAGTTGTATTAGGATTAAAATATGAACAAAGATTGACATTGTCTTATTCTTTTACCTAGAATTAGATGTCTGCAAGAAAGAATTCGTCCCTGTGAGCGCTTTAAATAATTCAACATAAAGGGCAGACGACATTTGCAAATCGGAGTTTTTCAAAAAAACTCATCACAAGCTTATCACCAAAGCAGACACAGATTATCACACAAGCTTATCCTAAAAGACAACATAGATTTCACACGCATAGTAGGAGGCCCTAGATGAGCCGTGCTTCGTAGGTGATGGCAAAGTCACTCGAAATAACTCTCGAAAATAGGAAGTGCCCGATGGAAACCATCCGCATGTGGATTAATTTTTGTGTGGTTAAAGGGCCTCTCACCAGGTCTGGCCATTTTGAGCTGGCAAACCCAGAGCATGTGGCAGCAACGGCAGCGGAGCCAACATGCTGTCTTAAACTGCCCAGCAATTTTTAACGCGATAGCGTTAAGGAGCTCGTGTCGCAGAAAAGCCGGTGTCGTCGGTGTCGGCGTCCGCGGCGTTGGCCGTGAGCAATAAATCACGGCAGGCACTTCATAAATAAAAAGCAACTGCCAAGATGGGCTGGGTGGGAATCGAACCAGGGTCTCCGGAGTGTGAGACGGAGACGTTACCACTGAGCCACGAGTTCGATGCGTCAAAGCGGTACAAAAGCGCCTCTAGTGAACGCGGTGTTGCCTTAGAAACGAGCTGTTTCTAAGGCTCAGGCGTGCGTCGCTTGCTCAGGCGCACATTTTGTTGTCGCGCCGAACGCTGCGTTGCTCGACGCTCACTGCGTCCCATGCGGGGCGCGTAGTCGCTGCGCCGTAGCCCATTGTCTTACACCCCTTGGCGGGTCGACGGGAACGCTCTCGCGTTCCACTCTTGAAGGCGAAGCTTAAGCGTCCTCCAATTTTTTTTTACAGTTGCTGCTGCTCTTGTGCTGGGAACGTGGCTTTGCTTGGGTCGACATAAGCGCCTGTCTGGAATCTAATCGTCAAGATCAAGCTACCTGTGACAGTCGTCTTCACTAAGTCCTGCGTCACAGCCCAAGCAGCTGAAGCGCCACCATCCGCTGCATAAGAAGTGGTCGCCAAGTGCTTCCTCGTCTTGTGGCATCAGCGGCAGCGCAGCCAACATGCTGTCAAACTGTACTGCATTTTTTTACAGGTTTGTGTAGTTTTTCTCTTTCTAGCTGCAATATCCGATCAATTTTCGTATTCTCGCTGCTGCTGTTGCTGCCTAGTTTTTTGCACATTGAAAATCACA
This sequence comes from Dermacentor variabilis, assembly GCF_050947875.1. Classification (NCBI taxonomy): domain Eukaryota; kingdom Metazoa; phylum Arthropoda; class Arachnida; order Ixodida; family Ixodidae; genus Dermacentor; species Dermacentor variabilis. The sequence goes on along the minus strand of NC_134573.1, from coordinate 62,820,723 downwards.
TTATGTTTTGTCAATTCTTGGTTGCGTTGCATTTCGTCCATATCACCGTGCCGGCCTGTTAAATGTCTCAATAATGAGTACTTTAGATGAAACTTGCACAAAGTGTGATGTTGACATTGAAGCTGATGCTCATTACATGGCATGTTGAGCCTGCAGTTATATTTACCATCTTGGTGAATGCTCGGGAATTGCCGAAACGACTTTCAAATCAAAGGGGGAAGGACATAAGGAAGCCTGGAGGTGTTAACATTGCCGCAAGAGCAAAACAAATGCGCCTTGCATGAATAGTAATATGGAACCCTCTGTAGCTTCTCTGCTTCTTGACACCAACCGTAAGCTCGATGATATACTACCTCTAAAGAAAACGCTGGATGTCATTGAGGCATCACTGCTGTTAATGTCAAACGAATATGAAGAAATACATGCTCAAGTTTCCAAGCATGACGCTGAAATTAAGAGCATGAATTCCAGGCTTTCCCACTTTGAAAACTCCGGTGCCAACGACGAGGTACGAAAGTTGTCTGTTGCTTTGAATGATCGGTAGTACTAAAGCAGAAAACTTGAAATCTATGGCCTCAAAATGAATGGAGTCCCTAATCAACAAAATAAACGTGCTTGCATCAAAGTCAGAGCTTGATCCCCTGGCCACTCAGTCTGCTCTTGACGTGCACGGGCTTCCTTCTAGCCCTGATAAGATTCCTGGTGTTATCATACGCTTTGCACAGCTATAAGTAAGTGATCAGTGGCTGAACAAACGTAAAGTACGGCCAACAGTAGAAAAAGGTGTTCTCGTGTTGGAAAACCTAACTGCCCATAACAGGGCGCTCTTGAAGACCGCTGAAGACTGGGCAAGTGCCAATGGATTCAGTTTTGCTTGGCACCATCGCGGAAAAGTGTTTGTAAGGAAAAAAGAAGGCAGTCATGCGCACGCGGTCACCTGTGCTGCCGACCTTGATGAACTGAAATCATAAAATGAGTTCGATGGGTAACTGTAAGCCAGACGAGTAGCAGGTAACAAAAGCACTTTATTCCGAAACGCAGCCGGGTATATAAGGAGCGCTGCGATAAGTCGTGGGCGTGTTGCACATGCGCACTGGTTGACTTCCAGGCATGATATTTCGCTCCAGTACATCTTCCATTCTTTGGGGAGAAAAAAAAAAGAAGGAACATCGATGAACATTTTCATTTGCAAACAAGGATTGCTTTGCTATTTACGTTATGGAAGTGGATAACGTTGCGGCTCTTGGCGTACCCGTTCACTTCTTCGAAGTGGGGCTTGAATCGCATCTGCTGGGGTACTTGGCACAGCCTGTCTTCGGGTTTATGCTTGTGATTCAGCAGGCTGAGCCGCATCTGTGGCCCTGAGAAGTTCTCTCGTACGGCGTAACTGCTGTCCACTGTCTGTAGCCACTAAGTACGATCGCGGTGGCCCTGCAGGACCAATTACCACGGCCGGGGCCCACGTTCTGCTGTGGGTGTCGTATACGGACACAGTTTTCGCTTCGAAGGTCTGGCAAAGCCCGTGTCGTTCTCTTTTAGTAGGAACGCTGTTTGTGTCGTATTAATTGTAGTCGCTGACGAACTGCTTCCGTGGTTATCGTCTTGGGCTCCAGGTGACAGTTGAGAACCGGGAGTGGGCTTCTGGTGTGACGTCCCGTGAGCCTTTGAGCTGGCGACTGCAACTGTTCGTCCCTCGGAGTATTCCGCCACTCCAGCAACGCACTGCAAAATTCAAGGGTGGAAAACGGGCATTTGTTTAGCAGATGTTTAGCTTACTGAACGGCACGCTCCGCCAAGCCGTTCGCGCTGGTGGTACGGGCTACAAGTGGTGTGGCTGATAATAAATTGACCTGTGAATGCTAGGAATGTTGCACTGTTGAAAGGAGGGCCGTTGTCAGTGCACAGTTTGGCGGGAATGCCATGTGTCGCGAAGATTTCAGCGCTTGCATTTATTACAGCAGCAGCGGCAGTCCGATTAAGCATGCGAAACTCGAAGAAAAACGAGTAAGCATCTACCACTATGATGTAATCATTGCCTTCATGGTGAAAAAGATCGACCCCGACAACATGCCATGGCAAACTCGGTAGTTCGTGGCTCAGCATGGGCAGCGTTACACTTCTTTTTTTGTACTTGTCGCAAACAGCGAATGACTTCGCTACATCAGAAATGTTGGCGTTCATGCTTCGCCAGTACATTAGCTGTCTTGCTGTCGTGTTCATTTTGTCTTCGTCACAATGGGCAGCGTGGGGCAGGCCGACAACTTCCTTGCGTTTTGATGGAGGAATTACAAGCTCGTTGCTTCTGAGAAGCAGCTCATTCTCGACGTGTAGCCCATCACGGTAGCTCCAGTATGGCTTTAAGGCATCCGGGAGCTGCAGCTTGCTTTTGGGGCACTCTGTACTCGCGCAACGTCAGAGTTCAGTCATGAGGGTGTCCTCATCAGTCTCCCTTCTGATACTGAGCAGCTGTTGATCTGAAACAGGTAACGAAGAAACATTGCCTTGAAAGTGCTCTGTTTCATCCACCAGCTCTGTTTTGCAAGGAAAGCGTGAAAGTGCATCGGCAAAAAACAGTTCCTTTCCTGGTTTGTATATCACGCTGATAGGGAATCCTTGAAAAATGATCCGCATGCGTTGAATGCGAAGAGGGCAATCGCAAAGTGGGTTCTTGAAAATCAATTCCAGTGGTCGGTGGTCCGATTCTACCGTGACTAGTGGTTGACCGAGTATGTAGTTCTTGAATTTCATGCAGCCATGAGCTATGGCTAGGGTTTCCTTTTCAATTTGTACATACCGCTGTTGTGTGACATTTAAGGAGCGGGACGAATATGCAATGGGGTGATCCTCTTGCAAAATGGTTGCTCCGACGCCGTACTGGCTCGCGTCCACGGACAATTTCACTGGCTTGAACTGGTGAAATTATGCTAGGACTGGTGCCTTGGCAAGACTAGCTCGTAACTTTTGGACACTGTTTTCCTGCACTTCTGTCCCCGTCCAAGCGACGTCCTTCTTAAGTAGCTCCCGAATAGGTGCAGATGCGACTCACAGGTTGGGTATGAACCGAGACACAAAGTTTATCATTCCAAGGAACACTTGAAGCTCCTTACGGTTCTTCGGCGGTGGAACTTGCATGATGTCGTGAACTCTGTCTGGGTCCAGTTACAGTCCTTCAGCGGTAAGGAAGTGGCCCATGTAACGTACTGGCCTGCAAGAATTGGCACTTCTTTTTATTGAGCTTTAGATTACGTTCCCTACAGCGTACAAGCAAGGCGGTGAGGTTCGTGTCGTGCTCCTGCCTTGTCTTTCCCCAGACCAATATATCGTCAATTATGACAGCTACTCCAGCCAAGCTTCCAACAACCTCGTGCTTGGCACGTTGAAAAACCTCTGGTGCTGATGTGATGCCGAATGGCATGTGCAGAAATCTGTACCTTCCGAAGGGCGTGCTCATGCTGCAAACGCGCGAATTTTCTTCGTCGAGGGTTATTTGCCAGAACCCTGACGCAGCATCGAAAAAATATTTGGCTCCTTGCAGCCGCGGCAGTAAGTCTTCCAATGTAGGCATATGGTAATGCTCCTGCAAAATCGCCTTGTTTAAGTCGGAAGGATCCAATCAAATGATATACGTGTATCTTATCCTTTTTTTCAGTACTACGACCATATAGCTAGATCACGAGCAAGGCTCTGTCATCTTTGCAATGACGCCATCGCGTTCCATCTCGTCGAGCTGCGCCTTCACGGGCTCTTGGAGGGCGACGGGAATTCTCCTCGCTGGTTTTATGGTTGGTCGCACATCGGGCTTCAGCTGCAGGCGATAGGCGATGCCCTCAATTTGTCCTAGACCCAGGAAGATGTCTTCAAAGCCAGATATGAGGATCTCGGACGCTACGTTGACGGCATCTATGCGTTTTATCAGGCCCAGTTTCTCAGCTACGTGTCCGCTTAATGTAACTGGTACATCTTGGACAACAACAAGAAACGTAACCTCGGTGCTTCGAGTCTTATTAGAAACGAGCAGGTTTGTCTTTCCGACTGCTTCTTCTTTGTGGCCGAAAAGCGTACGCAAGCTTGCGTAACAGTTCTGCGCAGGCGCCGCAGACAACTTTCGAAAGACCGTTTCTGGCGTAACGCAACAGTTCACCCTTGTGTCTATCTTACATTTAGTCACGATACCAGCCACATTTAACACTGACACCCAGTGCTCGCCACTCGTGAACGCTTGAACTTCGAACGCTTGAAGGAAGTATGTCTCGTCGCCAGCCCCGTTTTCGTCTCCAGTCATTTCCACCTGTTGCATGTGCCGTCATTCTGGCCGCGTTTTCGAGCTTCGTGTGCGGCATACACTAGCAAAATGGTTTCGGCCATTACAATTTTTGCAATACCTCCCTATTACTGGGCATCTTGCCACTTTTTGATGTTGTAAGCCACATTTCGGGCAGGTAGCAGTGTTTGCTTTTACAGTGTCAATGTTGATTTCCAATTCAAAAGAAGTGCTGCCGCCCTGGTTGCCTCGAATTTCAGCGACCTGTTCTTTGCTCTGTTTTTTAGCACGGCAAATCTCAACCGTTCTTGCGTAGTTCGGATTTTTAGAAATAAGTATGCTGCAGTTCTTCGTCTCTTATTCAAAGGATTATTCTACTGCTTAGAAGTCTATCTTCAATCTCATGAAATTCACAGTGCGCAGCTAGAATCTTCAATTCTGTGAGCAATTCGTTATATGACTCGCCCTCGCGCTGGTTCCTGGAACCAAACCGAAACTCGTTCTAGGTGAGATTTGTAACTGGTCTGTAATGTTCTTCGAACTTCTGCATTAATACTTGCCGATCATTCTTCTGCTCCTCGTTTTCAAACTTGAAGGTGCGGAAAACATGCCTTGTATCTTCACCGATAGTCATCAAAAATGTAGCGGTCTGAACATCGTGGGGCTGTAGACTTAGCCTTGTCGCTGTTGCAAAAAGTTCGAACTTACCTTTCCGGATGTTTCAGTTGTGGAAAATGTCGCCAGTAACGTCGAGCGGCTTGGGCCGTGGTAGCAAAGACGAAGCCATCGTTGTGGCTTGTGGTTCTCGTTCCAGATGAGCCCTTGTCTCGTTCATGGGAATTATTACTGCTGTAAAGCTGGGATCCTATGGCGAAACTTGCCGCACGGGCAGGAACTAACTGCCGTGCCCAGTTCTGACACCATGTAAGCCAGACGAGTAGCAGGTAACAAAAGCGCTTTATTCCGAAACGCAGCCGGGTATATAAGGAGCGCTGCGATAAGTATTGGGCGTGTTGCGCATGCGCACTGGTTGACTTTCAGGTATGATATTGCGCTCCAGTACAGTCTACTGCTGCCATGTCTTTCACAGTCTTGTTACCTCCATCAGATTTTCTGACATATATTGGAAATTCTCATAGTCGGGCGACTAAATGTTTTCACCTGAACTGCCAGTCCGCTAGAAATAAAGTAAGGTGAGCTTGATTTTTCTTTGAAAGCCTCAAATTTTAGTTCAATTTCATAATGCTCTCTGGGACGTGGTATGACCAACCCTCTACTCCATGGTGCCTTCCGAGCTATCAGTGTTTTACTAGAGCCAGAACCACTTCTCCTGGAGGTAGTGTTTGGTGCATGCTTGTGCAAGGTAATCTTTCAGTAAATTGCATTGATGAATTTTGCCTCTTGACGGAAGACTGTGAAGTCTTATCTGTGCTGCTTGCACAAACTATTCTTTCTGTATTCCACCATCCACCCAATGGAAATGTCGAGCGATTCTTGTCATTTCTGGAGAAATTATATTTATGTGCACATGATCTACAATGTACAGTTGTTTTCAGTGGCGATTTCAACATTGATGTGTTGAGTGATACCGCAGCGAGTCGGGATTTTTGCTTTTGTTGCAGACATATAGCTGTCATAATGCTCTCTCGATTCCAACCAGGGTCACAGCTAACACATCCACCTGTATTGACCTTTTTTGACAAACTTTCCCCCAGCTGACATAATAGCCGAAGTTTTGACGTATAGTTCAAGCGACCCCATGTCCATCTTGCTAAGTCTCATCCGTAATAATAAAAAGAAAACAAATGTAACTTCTCTTATCAACCAATTACAACGCACCAACTTGCACAGTTCCGAAATGAAATACAGCTGATTAACTGGGGGACTGCTTTTGCTGGTGATAATGCAGGTGCTGTCTATGAAACATTCTTGCACACTTTTCGGGCTTGCTACAAAAAAACATTTCCCACTTCCTACCAAACCTTCGCGTTCTTCGAAAATACGCAAACCCTGGATCACGTCAGAATTGCTGCGTAAAATCAAGGTTAAAATAAAATTATATATTAAGTTCATTGAAACGAGGAATCCACATGACCTGCAGGTTTTTTAAATCATTTCGGAACCAATTACCAAATCAGCTGCGCAGCGCTAAAGATTGCTATCATCTCCAGTACTTCAATCCTGCTGGAATGACAGGCATCAATTGTGGAAGCGGGCCAACGTTTTGTTGAATCGTGTGCCTGGTTATCAGCCTCCATCAGGTATTTTGAAAAATGGGAGTGTAATTCCATCCGTGTTGTCGCCTCACATGTTTAACAATTACTTTACCAGTGTTGCAAGTGTACCTATCAAGATGAATGCTAGTCGTTACTTATCCGTTGATTGTTCCAGTTCATTTTTTTTTCATCCAACGAACGTATCTGAAGTAGTAAGCAAGTTCAGTGAACTCAATAACAGAAGCGTTTGCGATGTCAATGATATTCGGATTAAACCTGTGAAACACGTCTTAGATTTAATTGTGCCCGTATTAATGCACGTCTACAATGTCTGCCTTTCTTCCGGTGTATTCCCACGTCAGATGCGAACAGCAAATATATTCGCTTTATTCAAGACAGGAGATAAGAAATTGTTGACAAATTATTTACCGATTTCTATTCTCCCCGTATTTTGCAAAGATTTAGAAAAAATTATTTTTCACCGAATTTCTGATTTCCTCGAAAGCAAAAATTTTTAACCGATTGTCAGTTTGCCTTCCATAAAAATAGGTCTGCTCAACTTGCCCTGCATCCGCAAAAAGAATTCATTTTAGATCATTTTGATAAATGCCTTCCTAGTCTAGGCATATTTATAGATTTTAGGAAGGCCTTTGACTGCATTAACCACGAGCTTCTGTTACATAAGATCAATCGCTATGGTATTCGTGGCATCACTTTAGAATTGATTAGGTCATATCTGTGTTGTAGATGTCAATTTGTGCAAATTATTAACATTTCCTCCCACGGTAAACCAGTCTATATTGGCGTTCCGCAGGGTAGCTTTCTAGGCCCTGTTCTCTTTAATATCATTATCAATGATATTGTTATTGTAGATTTCCGCACCAAGTGAATTTTATATGCTGATCATGCAACCGCGTTGTTTTCTTCAAGTAATGCTGTAACACTGCCTACAGTTTCGAATTGTGTGCCTAAAGAATTATATACTTGGTCTGTCGAGAATGGGTTGAAAATCAAAGCAGGAAAAATCAAAGCAATTTTGTTTCATGCCAAGAAAAAGAATGCTCTCCTGAAGGATGACATTAAACTTGCATCTTCAGAAATCACGCTCGGGAATTCCATTAAAACCTTAGGTGTTTTATTTCATCATGACATGTCCTGGATCTGTCAAACTAATTTTTTAACAAATAAGCTTCCTCTAGCTTCAGGTATTCTTTTCACTATTAAGCAGATTCCACAGAAGGTAAAATTTCTGCTCTATAAACTCTTTGTTTTTTTGCCACATAAATTACGGCTGCCTGGTTTGGGGCACATCTGCCACTAATATTATTCGCATTTTTCATCTGCAAAAGAGAGCTATTCGTGTTGAGTGCACAGCACCATTAGACCTTCCAACCAATTCATTATTTAATCACCTAAGGATACTTAAAGCTCCTGATCTCCAATTTTTGCTTAGCGTTAACATACGGTAAGGAGTGCCAGAAAAACATTAACAACGTCAGGTCTATAGCCAACTTCAAATGAAATAGAAGCTAATATGCTACAAGATTTCCGCAATATTGGTTTTGCGCCACACCCACGTACCAACTACGCTAAAGAAAAGCTTTCAAGCACTTTACGCGATTATTAAATAAGTTATAGAATGATGGTATTGATGTTTTTTTCTTGCAGTAAAAACAAGTTAATAAATTACTTTGGTGCCTATTAGCATTTAAACTCTGTATAAGTAGTCTTCCTTTATGGAGTTATATATTTTATCTATTGCTATCTGCTGTACGAACACTTGTATGAAAACGTTTGTTGTTTTTGTTTTGTTTTTTCTCTCTTACCCTCCCTTTTTGCCATGTGTTGGTTTCTGCTGCTGCTGTCACGAGAAGGTTTAAGGACTAGTCAAGTTGCTCTTTTGCAACTTTTTTTCTTATATCCTCCATAAACTTGTATATTTATGGAAATAAATTCATTCAATCATACAATGCGCGATAACGATCGTGTCTTCAAAGTATTACCTCGCTACGCACCACTGAAAGATTTGAAATTTCCAACCAAAAGCCGTTTTTTTCCTTCTCGCGGGCCGCGCTCCAAGCCGTAAGGTGACGTACTCGTGTGCCTGCGCCTACATACTGGTGTCCACGGTGTGACGTGGCTCGTGGTGACACGTGACTTCGAGATTTATTCAAGACATGTGTTATCTGGGCGATCTCTTGCTTGGATTGATGAATTGAAGTTTAGAAAAGTAATAAAACGCACAAACGCAATGTCTGCGTGTTTTTTTTAGTTCTTACCGAAGCAAGAGAGGTGTACTTCCGCTTCGTCTGCTTCTTCCCACGGTCGTGTGGTCACGTGCGCAGGTACCGAAACTGTACCATATTCTACCGTGTTCCAGCGCGTGATCACGCTCTGGGATCCGCTTGTTCCGCCTCAGTATTAGTGTAGCACTGAATTGTACCGCTAGTCATGTTTCCGTGTGCACAGCGCTCAGACAACAGCTCGCATGCGACGTCGTCAGTGGAAGTGCGTAGCACCGAAAAAAAAAGCGACCAGAAAAAAAATGAAGGCGGGGCCTGTGACGTATGCGTCAGGCAAGCCTCGAGGTCCGGTATGGGAGAAGGCAGGGAAGGAATATCGCTTGCGGAGGCTAGACGTGGCGAGCAGAGAGAGCGTCTTGCTTGGCAGTAGAGCCCGCCTGCTAAAATCATGGGTTCGCGGCACTGAAATATTTCTATCTCGGCTAATAGTGGAGCCAATTTGGAAAGTTCTTGCGTCAGAACGCTCCCTAGAGGACACGTAACAACTTCCAGCGTATAACCAAAATTTGCTGAGGGGCCTTGTGAGGCGCCCTTTAAAGTGATTTGAGCAAAAAAAAAACGGCGCTTTTAACTGGAACACGCTAGAGCTTTTTGCAACGTATAAACACGGTATTCTCAGCTCGTTAGAAAAGCTCGTCACTAAACACAAAAAATAGTTGTTCCGAGACTGCGCTATTTATACCACACCTACAATATCAAAAGGAAGGTTTAGGCATGAATCTACTGCTCCCACAACGCATTCGTGTGCGCTGTTGTCAAAAAGTATCCACGGCTGGTTATATTGACTATATGTCAAGATCAAGATGAGTTTATAGGCTTGGCTCTAGCTAACTTCATACTGATCCGCCTATACCAGCCAAATATGCTGCAGTTGCTTCTCGGTAATTGTTTCAACTAGTAAATTTTTAATTCTACGTGTTTTCTCAAAAAGTCAATGACTCCTGTAAGCAAGTGTACCTTCTCGTGTAACGTATGTGCAGTGCGTGTTCTAAAAAAACACACACATAACAAAGCAGTACATCTAGCGCCGCGTTTCTCGCCTTCATTTCGGCAAAAATGTCGGAAACATCATCTGCCAGCTTCTGCACGTAATGTTCTACTGTCACAGAGCCAGAGGCGTGTGCATCACTTATCACCCAAATTTAGGCATCCAAACCTTATGCGCAAAGCACAGACCTCATAAAGGGTTTTAACGCCTCATGTTCCTGCATTAGGTACCCTGTCAAGTCCATACTTTGACAGCAATGGTTTATGTGCCTGTGCTTAACACATTGTAACTGCATTAATACAAATCTGAACCTGGGAACATTTAACGCTAGAACGTTATCTAGTGAAGTGCGTCTAGCAGTGCTATTGCAGGAATTAGCGGGCACTAAATGAGATATAATAGGTATCAGTTAGGTTAGAAGGACAAAAGAAGCTTACACAATGCTAAAAAGCGGGCACGTCCTGTGCAACCGGGGCTTCGCAGAGAGAGGAGAACTAGGAGTCGGATTCTTGATTATTAAGAAAATAGCTGGTAACATACAGGAATTATATAGCATTAACGAGAGTGTGGTAGGTCTTGTTGTGAAACTTAATAACGTGTACAAATGAAGGTTGTACAGATCTACGCGCCTACATCCAGGCATGATGACAAGGAAGTCGGAAGCTTCTATGAAGACGCAGAATCGGCGATGGGTAAAGTCAAAACAAAATACACCATACTGATGGGCGACATCAATGCAACGGTGGGAAGAAGCAAGCTGGAGACAAGTCAGTGGGGGAATATGGCATGGGTTACAGCAATAGCAGGGGAGAGTTATTACTACAGTTTGCAGAAAGGAATAATTTGCGGATAATGAATACCTTCTTCCGCAAGCGGGATAAACGAAAGTGGACGTGGAGGAGCCGGAATTGTGAGATCACAAATGAAATAGATTTGATACTCTGCGCTAATCCAGGCATCATACAAGATGTGGACGTGCTCGGCAAGGTGCGCTGCAGTGACCATAAGATCGTAAGAACACTAACTAGCCCAGACTAGAGGACGAAACGGAAGGAACTGGTACATAATAAGCCGATCACTGAGTTAGCGGTAAGAGGTACAATAGAGGAATTCCGGATCAAGCTACAGAACAGGCGTTCGGCTTTAGCTCGGGAAGAGGACCTTTGTGTTCAAGCAATGAACGACATTCTTACGGGCATCATTAAGGAGTGTGCAATACAAATCGGGGGTAAACTCGTTAAACAGGATATCGGTAAGGTATCGGAGGAGACGAAATATCTATTTAAGAAACGATAATGTATGAAAGCCTCTAACCCTACAGCTAGAATAGAACTGGCAGAACTCTCCAAGTTAACCACCACGTGTAAGATGGCTGACAGAGGAAAGTATAATATGGATAGAATTGAATGTGTGCTCAGGAATGGAGGGAGACTAAGAGCAGTGAAGAAGAAACTAGGAATAGGCAAGAACCAGATGTATGCGTTAAGAGACAAAGCAGGCAATATCATTACTGATATCGATAAGATGGCTCAAGTGGCTGAGGAGCTCTATAGATATTTATATAGTACCAGTGGCACCCATGACGATAATGGCAGAGGAAATAGTCTAGAGCAATTTGGTATCCCGCAAGTAACACCGGAAGAAGTAAAGAAAGCTTTGGGAGCTATGCAAAGGGGGAAGGTAGCTGGGGAGGATAAGCTTACAGCAGATTTGTTGAAAAATGGTTGGCAGATTGTTCTCGCAAAACTGGCCACCCTCTATACGCAATGCCTCATGACCTCGAGCGTACCGGAATCTTGGAGAAACGCCAACATAAACTTAATTCATAAGAAAGGGGACGCCAAAGACTTGAAAAATTATAGACCGATCAGCTTACTGTCCGTTGTGTACAAAGTATTTACTAAGGTAATCGCAAATGGAATCAGGAACACTTTAGTTTTCTTTCAACCAAAGGACCAGGCAGGATTCCGCAAAGGCTACTCAACAGCAGACCATATTCACACTATCAATCAGCTAACAGAGAAATGTGGGGAATATAAGGAAGCCATATATCTAGCTTTCATTGATTACGAGAAAGCCTTTGATTTACTCGAAACCTCAGCAGTCATGGAGGCATTACGGAATCAGTGTGTAGACAAGCCGTATGTAAAAATACTGAAATATATCTATAGCGACTCCACAGCCACCGTAGTCCTCCATAAAGAAGGCAACAAAATCCCACTAAAGAAAGGCGTCAGGCCGAGAGATATGCTATTCACAGCGTGTTTACCAGAGGTGTTCAGAGACCTGGATTGGGAAGAATTGGGGATAAGATTTTATGGAGAATACCTCAGTAACTTGCGATTCGCTGATGATTTTGCCTTGCCTATTAACACAGGGGACCAATTTCAATGCGTGCTAACTCACCTGGAGAGGCAAAGCAGACGGGTGGGTCTAAAAAATTAATCTGCAGAAAACTAAAATAATATATACCAGTCTCGGAAGAGAACAGATGTTTGCGATAGGTAGCGAGGCATATGCAGCGCTGGTTGACTGTGGTACCGGTGTCACTTCCCTTGAACTCCCTTTTGTCTGCAAGACTCATAAGGCCACCCCTATTCAACTGTGTTTTCTAGAACTCGTGTGGTTATCACTCCAACCTACTACTTCTGTTCTGTCGAAGGTCTTTTCTTCTGTCGCTGACGGGAATCCCGTTGCAACCCCTATTATTGACGTCTCTTAGCTCAAAATGTGACCCTACCACACACGGTTGTCGAAATTTTCAACAGTGAAGCTTATGTGCCTGTGCTCAACTTTGGTTTATCCCCGCATATTTTACCTTCTCTAATTGCGCTTGCAACATTGTCATGACTAAATTACAGTCTGATGTCCGCGCTAACACCTGAAGCTCCTCCAACTCCTACGGGCGCAGCAGGATCCATCAGCTTTCCCACTAGTGAAATCGGCAAAGTGATAGCCGCGTACCTTTCACCAACGCTCGCTGATGTGCTTTGCCATGAGTTTGCGTCGTACCGGGATGTATTTGATTTCGACAACTGCCAAATGTGTCTGACAACAATTGCTACGCGTCCAATCGACACAGGCTACGCAAACCCTATTCATCGACATACGTACCGCATTTCTGGTGCTGAACGGGGCCTATAGAAAAAGACGTCAAGCAGATGGCGGAAAAAGACATTATAGGACCTTCGTGTAGCCTATGGGGCATCTCCAGCTATGCTCGTCAAGAAAACAGACAGCTACGGGCTTTTCTGTTACGATTACAACACCTCAAGAAGATCACTAAGACGGATGTATACCTGTTGCCACACATCGATGATGCCCTCGACGGCCTCCACGGAGCGATTTATTTTTCTTCCATTGACCTGCGGTGCGGCAATTAACAAGTTGCCGTAAATCCTACAAACGACGAGAAGACTGCGTCTGTAACGCCTGACGGGCTGCACCAATTTGAGGGTATGCCCTTCGGTCTACCCTATGTTCCAGGCATATTAGAGCGCATGATCGATTTCCTACTTCGAGGCTTCAAATGGTCGACCAGCTTATGTTACCTAGATGACGTTATTATTATTTTACCAACATTTTACAGCTATATTCACCGCCTGTCGGCCGTTCTCCGAGTATTCCGCAACGCCGGTCTTCAGCTCAACTCATCCAAGTGCCACTTTGGTCGCTGCGAAATCACAGGCCTCTGACGAGTTGCTCCGGATGCTTACCCTACATTGTGGAACTTGATACCGCCACAGTGTATGCCCCCGAGGCTCTGAGCGCTTGCTTGTGGACCCCTCCGCCATGCGTTACACTGTCCAGTAGCAGCTTCACGACGAACCCACAGCAGGCCATCTTGGTGTCACGCGCACTTGTGATCACGTGCGACGTCATTTTTTTAACAGCAGTTTTGTCGCTCCTCACAGGAGTATGTTGGCCGCTGTGAACTGTGCCGGTGACGCTAGAGACCACCGACGCTCCCCGCGGGCCTTCTTCAGCCTATGGATGTCCCAGTAGAGCCGTTCTTCTACGTAAGCATCAACCTGCTCGGACCCTTCCCTACATTAGCATCAGAGAGCAAAGGGGCAACTGTAGCGACAGAGTTTGCCACGTGGTACGAAACGACACGTGCACATCAAACCAGCAGAGCTACTTATACTGCGGACTTCCTTCTCCACAATATATTTCTGCATCACGGACCTACTCATCAGCTGCTCACCGATCGCGGTCTTCTTGTCCCCTCACATCGATGACCTTCTCCGCTCATGCTGAACAAACCATGAGGTGGGCAACGAGGTGGGGGAACCACATGCTCTCCATGTATGTTGCCGCCAACCACCACGACTGGGATGCCACATCATTCTTTGCTACATTCGTCTAGAACTCTTCAGGTCAGGATACTCCAGGTTCTAGGCCATTTTTTTCTTCTTCTGGTTGTTAACCGACGCTACCCATGGTTACTTTACTACTAGCCACTCCACAACAACCACCTAAGTACGCGCAAGATGCCGTCACAGAGGGAACCACTGCGGTTCATATCGTGCGTGGCCGCCTTACGATATCGCAGGCATCGTAGAAATGCCGTTACCATTGCCGTCATAAGGATGCCCACTACTCTCCTGGTTACTGTATGCTCCTCTAGCCGCCAGCTCAAACAATTGGACTTTTACTGAAACTTCTACCAGGCTACAACGGTCTTTATGTGTTCTGAGCCAAGTCACCGACGTGACGTATTAGATAGCACAAGCCAAACCAATTGTGCTGTCTGTGCCCGGCTAGACTGATGTAGTTCAGCTAATGCCGCATAACCTGTCCGCTGATGCTGCGCTCTGACCTGCCCGGATGACGCGAGTGTTTACGCCCAGTGGCAACGCCACGAAAGAAAAGAGAAAGACTGCTGCTTTAGGCCGGCAACAATGAAGAAGAGGTAGAGGTTGTTCCTCGCCATCTTTGCTGGTGGATCGGCTGTGGTTGTGTTGTGTATTGTGTTTCGCTACAACATACTGTGGGGGTGCCGGGAGATACAGAAAAAGCTGGGAACGATGAGGCGGACAGATTCGCTCGAGGGTGTATCATCCGAGCACCCGCGCAAACCATACTCGAAAGTCCACCACCATCTCTTCCAAATGAATACTCGGCTTTATTGGCACTCTACAGGTGATCCAGAATACGATGTCGTCCCCCATATAAATCACTCACGAAGGCACAGGCCACTGATTGGAAAAGGCTCCTGACTGAACATTCCTCAACTCAAACCTACTCAGTGAAATGTAACATACAAGATACGTAGCTAACTTCGCGGGCTGCGGTCAAAAGTCCACCTTAATGCACACTACGCGGGAATGCCAACCTATAACAGCACTTTCCAAAATCATAAATCCAAGCGCGCAACAATGCGAAGCACTGCTGGCCAGCGACCTTTGCGAGCACCGAATTGGTCTTGTGCAGCGAGCCCACAGGACAGCTGAGGCCGCTGGAGCCTTGGACAAAGGTCCCTACCTCTGTTAAACCTAGTCAAGAGTATCCAAGAAGACACTGATGAACTACCTCACGTCGCCAGAAAGAGAGAGCAAGCAGTGTTTTTGATGACAGTGGTAATGATTGTGGCTGCTTTTACGCCTGTGCTAATGGCCTTACTTGGAACAATTGCTATTATACATTTTTGTCAACATGTGATATACCATTAACCAAACGCTATATCATCCATCAATTAATTTTTTTCAGTCTTTTCCCAGAATAATACGTTTTAGCTATATCTTATCTATGGGACAACACTGCAGGTGACACGCGTGCTGTGTTAGTGAAAATTAAAGTGTGGTTTTGAGGAATTACTTAAGTGTAATGTTGATTTTATCTTAACACGGAAATAACAGATATGTGTTGGTACTGAGTACACATGCGCGTGGTACTGTATGCGTTGCTTGCAGAAGATCATCAATGGAAGCACATGCTTGAATTGCTTTGAATTTATGTGAAACTCTCGATTCTCGCAGGTGCAAGGCCCGCGTTATAAAATGAACTAGATAAAAATAGATGGGTGTATTCGTATTCATCTCTGATTAGATGTGACCAATCTTCTCACTTGCGTTTTATTTGCAGACTTGTATCTTCTGTGGATGCGATGTAATGTGAGCCGACACAGTAGACGACGTGGTGGCACACCAAGCCTCGACATTCAAAAGCTGATTTTTTCCACCGAGGAGTTGGCTCCGCGCAATACAGATGGTGCTCCCGGGCCTTCAAAAGCAGCTACGTGACTACTTGTCACCGCGCCATTTCAAACGGAATGCCGATATATCGGCATCAGCAGCCGCAAGCCGCCATTGCAGGACGTATGGTCTTCTATGAGAACTTCACTATCATGAGTACATATATATCCGGGACTTTATCTGCGTATGATAAAGATTTTTGGGTGGCAATTAAATGTGGAGGCTTTTCGGCACACAAACGAAATCGCTTTGCCAAATTTTTTTTTAGCGATAATGGATTTTAGCGATAGATATTTGATTACGTTGGACGGCGCCGCGATCTTAAGCTAGCAACCGCATGGAAAACTAGTCGAAGCCTACCAAGCGCAGACGTTGACAATGCACTCCATATTCAGAAATCTACGTTCACTACAGTGCTCAAACACATTGAAACCCTTTTCACTTGTGCGCAATTTTCTCCTCTTGTTACCGAATTCGACAAGGTATACCTGTCGAGGTGACTAATGCTGTTCGCTTTTAGTGCAAGCAGAAATGGCCTCCTATAAACGAGTCGAGTGTTTGATCGGGCTTTTCAAAGAGCGCTGCGGGTCGCCGCCCGATGCTTCCTTCGATGGTTACGCATTTGACGTCAGTAGATAGGAATAAAGGTCAGTCGAAGAACATACACGGATGAAACGAAGTCGAAGATGAATGTTGCTGTCTCTGCATCGACATAGATATCAGTGCAATGTGCTGCCAGGCATTGGAATACGCTATCATTGTCTCAGTTCGATATGGCCAGAACGTGGTCGAATTTCTCCATCATCTGCGAGACACAAAAAGATTCACTGAACGGCTGAGATTTCTCAAGCAATAAAGCAGTGCCGAGAAAATTATGGTAAGGAAAATGTTTTGAGAAAACAATTTATATAGCAGACGGTGGCATGCCGCCGAAAGGGCTCAATGTAGACGATTAAAATTTACACGCTTTCCCTATTCTACTTTTTCACTTGCGTCAATTTACTTGAAGGAAACCTTATCACATTGTTTAATTTAATTAACGCTGCAACACCCCAAATTACATTTTTTTACTATAATATTATCATGTAGTAGTGACGGTTGAGGACACAGCAAGAAAAGTGTGAATGGCGAAACTAACTTTATTGGGCGAACCTGTGCCCAGAAAAACAAGCTACACTCAATGCACAACGAAAACGGCGAACACAGTCGGCGATCATCGAAAATATGATCAGCGAGACAAGCGCGTCGGCTTTTATAGATCAGTCGTCGAATGTTGCAGAGTAATCGCTGGGACCCGCGTGCCTTACACAAAGTTCTACGCCATTCGCGTCGCCCATACATGCAATCAGATTACACAAGGTAAAGCGACAACAGACAGCGGATAGAAGCATCGTTAACATTCTAGAAAGTTCCGATACATGTAGACGCCTCCTGCGCTGAGCGATAACATTTCTTAGACGGTAAAAGCGCTCAGCCGTAAACAATAAACGAGTTCACGTGTCAATTCCCCCGCCCCCTCTCAACAGGGATCGTCCCGATGCTAAAAACATAACGGCAGGTGAAACAGAAAGGACACTTCTTAAACAAAGTAACAAAACAACAAGGAAACGAAGTCTATGGTGACACAGTCCAAAAAAGGCAATAGTTCAGCTATGCGACGTCCTCAAAGTTCATTAGCGCAGGTGGAACGGCTTAAGTCGCACGACATGAACTGCTTCAGGTTGGGAGCGGCGCCGCTGTGATAGCGAACTGCCGTCTGGCACGATCTCATAGTCGAGTGCGCCAATGCATCGGATGATCTTGTATGGCCCGAAATAGCGGCGTAAAAGCTTGTCGCTCAGTCCTCGTCTACGTATAGGGGTCCAAACCCAAACATGGTCGCCGGCCTGGTACTCGACGTAGCGTCGTCGTAGGTTGTAGTGTCAGCTGTCGGTCTTTTGCTGATTCTTGATCCGCAGGCGGGCGAGCTGTCGGGCTTCTTCTGCACGCTGGAGATAGATGGCGACGTCAAGATTCTCTTCGTTGCAGACGTGCAGCAGCATGGCGTCGAGAGGAGTGATCGGATTCCTGCCGTAAGCCAGCTCGAATGGCGTGATCTGTGTTGTTTCTTGCACCGCCGTGTTGTAAGCGAGGGTTACGTACGGCTGGACGGCATCCCAGGTCTTGTGTTCGACGTCGACGTACATTGCTAGCATGTCGGCGATGGTCTTGTTCAGGCGCTCCGTGATACCATTCGTCTGCGGGTGGTAGGCTGTGGCCCTCCTGTGGCTTGTATGGCTGTATTGCAGAATGGCTTGGGTGAGCTCTGCTGTAAAGGCCGTTCTTCTGTCAATGATGAGGACTTCTGGGGCACCAGGTCGCAGCAGGATATTTTCGACAAAGAATTTCGCCACTTCGGCTGCACTACCTTTCGGCAGTGCTTTAGTTTCAGCGAAGCGGGTTAGGTAGTCCGTCGCCACGACGATCCACTTATTTCCGGTTATTGGCGTCGGAAAGGGTCCCAGCAAGTCCATCCCCATCTGCTGGAATGGTCGGCAAGGAGGCTCGATTGGCTGTAGTAATCCGGCTAGCCTTGGCGGTGTCTTGCGTCGCTGACAGTCTCGGCATGTTCTGACATAACGGGCAACGTCGGCGGTCAGGCGCGGCCAATAATACTTTTCTTGTGTGCTCGATAGTGTCCGGGAAAATCCGAGGTGTCCAGCGGTCGGATCGTCATGTAGGGCATGCAATACTTGAGGACAAAGTCCTGATGGGACAACAAGAAGGTAATTGGCGCGGACTGGTGAGAAGTTCTTCGCGAGTAGATTGTTTTGAAGCGTGAAGGAAGATAATCCGCGCTTAAATGCCCTCGGTACAACGTCGGTGTGCCTTTACAAATATTCGACGAGGCCTTTTCGCTCCGGGTCTTCCCGTTGCTATTTAGTGAAGGCATCCGCGCTTATTATTCCAAGGAAGGCGTCGTCGACCTCATCGCCTTGCGGCGGGGGATCGATGGCGGCGCGTGATAGGCAGTCGGCGTCAGAGTGTTTACGTCCAGACTTGTAGATTTCCGTGACATCATATTCTTGCAGTTTGAGTCTCCACCGCGCCAGCCGTCCTGAAGGGTCCTTTAGGCTAGCTAGGCAACACAACGCGTGGTGGTCGCTGACGACTTTGTTTGTCCTCCCATATAGGTAAGGACGGAATTTTGCTGTAGCCTAAATGATGACGAGCACTCCTTTTCAGTCGTAGAATAATTGCCCTCCGCCTTTGACAGCGACCGGCTAGCATAAGACATCACCCGTTCAAGTCGGTCTTTCCTCTGGAGTAGGATGGCAAGGAGGCCTAGGCTACTGGCGTCAGTGTGGATGTCGGTATCGGCGTCTTCAGCGAAGTGTGCAAGCACCGGCGGCGACTGCATGCGTCGTTTGAGTTCTTGAAATGCGTCGGCCTTTGGCGCTTCCCGCTTGAACTTGACATCGCATTTGGTTAGATGTGTTAGCGGCTCATCGATGCGGGAAAAGTCCTTGACAAAGCGCCTGCAGTAGGCGCACATGCCAAGGAATCCACGCACTGCCTTCTTGTCGGTGGGCGGCGGAAACTTTGCGATGGCAGCTATCTTCTGCGGGTCGGGGCGTACTCCAGATTTGCTGATGACGTGGCCTAGAAACAGATGCTCATCGTAAGCGAAGCGGCACTTTTCTGGCTTCAGAGTGAACCCCGATGACTTGATAGCCTCTAATACTGTCGCAAGCCGCATAAGGTGATCGTCGAAATTACTCGCGAAGACAACGACGTTATCCAAATAAAGAAGACACGCCCGCCGCTTCAATACTGCTAAGACCGTGTCCATGACGCGCTGAAACGTTTCAGGCGTCGAGCTTAGCCGGAATGGCATGATCTTGAACTCGTAGAGGGCGTCTGGCGTGAAGGCGGTCCTTTCTGGATCTCTCTCGTCGACTTCTATTTGCCAGTAGCCAGACTTGAGGTCCATCGACGACAAGTATTTAGCGTTGCAGAGCCGAGCCAATGCGTCGTATATCCGTGGAAGGGGGTATACGTCCTTCTTCGTGATCTTGTTCAGTCGACGATAATCGACGCAGAAACGTAGGGTTCCATCCTTTTTCTTCACCAGGACTACAGGAGGCGCCCACGGACTTTTTGACTGCTGGATGATTGCGCAACATTTCGTCGACTTGATGCCTAATAGCTTCACGTTCTCGCGGCGAAACTCGGTAAGAGCTCTGGTGGAGTGGTCGAGTGCACTCGTCGGCTTTTATGCGTTCCTTTGCAACTTTTTTGCCGAATCGTCGATGACGTCGAAAAGCAGTCCTTGTATCTTCGGAGAAGACTTCTGAGCTGTTGCTACTTACTCATGGGGAGGCATGTATTTACGGCCAAGTCTGGTTAGGGAACTATGCTCATCGGGGTAGATGCGGCAGAATCCGATAGGACAAACGCATTGCTGGTTTCCAGAAGTTCCTCGATGTACGCGATCGCCGTGTCCTTGTTCGTTTGTCAGCAACACTTTCGTTTTTCCTCCGTGCAGTCGGTCGATTCCTCTTGCGACTCAAATTTCACGGTCTAGCAGTGGGCGCTGGTCACCGCCAATGACGCCTTCTACGTCGCGGATATGGTTTTGGCTCTAGGTGCGTCGAGTGGACATCGAAGGCGCGCCGTTGAGCTAGTTTAACTCTGGCATCCACGTGCGCGTCCGAGCTCAATGAAGATTGGGCGTGCATATAAAACGCTTATATAGACTGGGACTTTTAGAAAGAAACGAGATAAATCTTCAATCCTGGGCGAGGACGAGGAGACAGATATTTTGTCACAGTTACCTTCAAACCCACATTCAAGTTTTTGTAGTATGGGTACTGAAAGTGGAGTGTCAAACTCGTCAGTGCGGTGAGTACTTAAGAAGAGCCAACTTCATTCGTACCACCAGCAGCAGCATCCGATGTTGGAGCACCGCGATTTACAAAATTGAAAGGACTTTCCAAACTGCATTATAATAAATAACGAAGAGGACCAATGGTTTCTCAACACTGTGGACCGATAAGTCTACCTTCTCCCGTAATGCCCAAGTGAACATCCACAAACGCTCACTGTTTAGGGACCAAAAGTCTCACTGGGTTTGGAACACACATCACCAATATCAGTGGTCTGTTAATGTGTGGTGTGGAATTTACGGTGGCAAAATAATTGGTACCGTGTTTTTTGATAACAAACTTACAGGCGAAAGCTACGTCGATGACATCCACTAGGAGGTGCTTGACAATTTGCGAAGGTCCATTGACTAGGATCAACGATATTTGGTATCAGCATGATGGAGCGCCCTTCTTCTCAATTGCGTATTGTAAAAGAGGCCAAGGACGAAAGCCCTACTTGACGGTTTCAGGAAATCCTTGGTCTCGCTTTTCTTTCCTTTGGCAGCTACAACAACACAGCAATGTCTTCAAAAAATTAACAGTACAAAACAGGTAAACACTCTTCTGGAACGCCCGACACATTGAGCATAATGAAAATAATAGTAAGAATTATTGTTGTTGTTATTGTTATTGTTGTTGTTGTTGTCGTTTTGAGTAGTGGAACTAAGACATCTTAATGACCAATTAATCGCATCCGCGTATATTCGTCACGATGGCATAAATAATTTTGTATCACTAAACGGTGCTAAACGCTCTAAATTTCCCCACTGGTCTTTTATTGAATGAAAAACAGCTTTACAGCTTAAACCCATCGCGCAAGGAAGGCGCAGCGCAGAATTAAAGAACGCTGGCATATAGTTTTTAAAAAGCACAGGGTACATTTCATCGTCTTTAAACGCGAGATCATTCCATCTGTATCTTCAGCCTTTCTAGAGACACGTTTGTGAACAATCATCCAACAATACAAAACAATATCTCTCTAGTTAGTGGTAATGGCCAACCTGTTTGAGATGTAGCGGGTGAATTTGCCGTACACTTCAGGACTGTGTACGGTGAAGGGTAGAGTGACGGAGTTAGTGAGCTTTGCGATCACCCTTCCCTGAGCTCTAACCTATTGATCTCAGAGGTACTTGTTTTTAAAAGCATAAAAGGGTTAAAACAATTTTTTTACAGAGAAAGCTAAAATAGGGCTAAACTTCCGTAGATTTTCCAGCGTCCGGGAACAGAAAAAAATCAACATCTGGGCCGATCCTGCTGATAGCACAGAAAGGGTACAAGCTCAATGGCACATGCCCCTGTGGGCTCGGCAACCTGTACCGCGCCCTTGAACTATTCTGGTCGCACGTGGGACCCAAATAGGTCCCAGGCACACGGGTAAGAACGTATGTTTTTGAAAAAATGTTTCTAACAAATTTTTCAAAACGCACCTAAAAACAGCTGGCTCTGTTGTGCAAAATACTCTCATCAGCAGCAATGGCGCGAGCGTCGTCGTCTTCCCCAGCTGGCTCCGTTGCCGCTCATTATTCAAGTGTAAAATTCTCTTCTGTCGTCGTAATTGGGAGGCCGCTGGTACGGGGGTACGAACCATTGATTAAAGCGCATGTGGGCAATTCAACAGCTTCGTTATCGATGGGCGGGACACGTATAGTTTGTACACCCGAAGAACAACATGCGTACTGGTGTTAGCAGCGGAAAACGTAGACGAGACACGAGACGAGAGGACGACACCACAAGCGCAGTTTTGTGCTGTTAACACCAGGATGGACAACCAACAAGCCCAAGCTGCTATTCTAGCAAAAAACATGCGTATGTTGAGCGCCGGTGCAACGAAAATGTAAACGGCGCCGGCGCGAAAAGGCCACCTACGGAGAACGTTCTCACGATACTGAAGGAAAACAACAATCTTGCCCACTGCTTCCAAGTCCGAAATCAAGGCGTTTATGACCACGGATTTCCAGTGGGTTTGAAAGGATGATACCACCCCTTCGGAGACTTCAACATGGACATTTCTACGCCATACAAGGAATGGTTCATACAGTACATGTTGGAAGAGTTTGACCTACAATGTTACTCTAAACCCCATGATACCTACCACGCATCGCCGGACGTGCATTGATTTGGTTCTCGCCAAGAACCTCTCCAGGGTGGCAGGCGAACACATCAATTCGCATCATCAGACACTTCAAACAAATTACAACCGTTCCCCTCTCTGAAGATGGAATGGCAGCGAAAGTAGACGACTGTCAAAGCTCTCAAACAAAAAGCAAAGTGCTTTCGTTGCCATTCCATCTTCATGGAGTGGAATGCTTGTCATTATTTTCGTGTGGACTTGATGATATTCCACCTGCTATGATTAAGAATTGCATGTTCGAGTGCCTATTTGTATTTGTAATTCTGCTTTACCGGCGAATATATTTCCAAAGGCTTCCAAAACAGCGCGAGTCGTTCCTGTGTTTAAATCTGGCGTAATAATTTTTAAGAAAGGATACTCTAAAATGGATCACGTATCCATGTCATCATTCAGGCAATCAAGAAATCCACAGAGTACAAACAATCTCCCTATATGGCTTCCATAGATTACGAAAAGGCTTTTGATTCAGTAGAGATACCAGCCGTCATAGAGGCATTCCGTAATCAAGGGGTACAGGAGGCCTACGTAAATATCCTGTAAAATATCTACAGAGATTCTACAGCTACCTTATTCATCCACATGAAAAGTAGGAAGATACCTCTAAACAAAGGGGTCAGACGAGGAGACACAATCACACCGATGCTATTCACTGCATGCTTGGAAGAAGTATTCAACAATTGAAGTGGAAAGGCTTAGGAGTAAGGATCGATGGCGAATCTCCCTAGAACTAACACAGGCACTCATATTACCTACAGTCACTTCTAGACACAACAAATTGTACGTTCGTTTTTCACCCAAAAGTGATACAAGAAAGAACCTGCTCCTCAGTCTTGCGTTCTAATGTGAGTTTATGCATAAAGCAGAAAACCACAAGGAAACTATGCGACTTTCAGCCTTCCGACTTTGTGACCCCTTTCTGGAATGCAGGCGACATATATCGCCAATCATGAGTGCCTCGACAACTTCACACACCGAATTTTAGTATTGTCATGAAAGGAGTAACAGAGGAGTTGCACTAAATTAACAAAACCCCCCATCCGTTGTGTTCTCCTCCATTCTGTAATCTTCTTCTGTTTCTCCACTTTTGATTTGCGTTCTCTTCGTGTACGCATTTTATGCGCTATGGAAATCTGTATTCGCGAAATTATCGCTTGTATATGTGCGCGCGTTTTATGTGTGCATGTGTGTAGGCGCGTGAACTATTTTTCTTGTGCATTCTTTTGCCGAGTACACAAACACAATTACTCTCTCGGATATTTCTGGGTACCTTAATAAGCACATGTCATTAATGTATTATTATTATTATTATTATTATTATTATTATTATTATTATTATTATTATTATTATTAATCATTTTATCAATCAACCATTTGTTTACCAAGCCCTGGAACAACCATAAGGTGGGAATGCTGGCGCACGCATACATTAAAAAACGGCAGAGAAATATAAGCAAAAAAGCACTGAATAAAAAAAAACCTTGAAAGGAAGCGTACATACAATAAGGCACCAAGCAAATAGAAAAGAAAAAGGAGGAGAACGGCAGTTGAACAATATTTGAAATTCTGATTCAACTACCCAAAGCTCGGAAAAGATCGATCAGAGCGAAGTATCAAAAATAACAAGATCACGAAAATTATAGTTATAAAGAACGTATTCTGTGGATGGTTGAGTGTTGTTTATCACAGGCAGGAACATTGCAAATTCTATGTTCTCTGAAAATCTGGTAATTTTACGTGGTATACGAAACATTGTACAAAAATGGAGTTCGGGACAGGCGAGGCTACCGTGAAGGAGTTTCACAGAGGCAGAACTTCAGCGCAATTATGTTAGCAGCGAAGTAATAATAATGATGATATGAATTATAATCTTAAACAATGGTGCAAGCTCATGAAGAAACATTACCGGAGAGGTTTGTTACCATATTGTAAATTTCAGCGATAACATGCATACCACTCGTGTCCCCCGTCGGAATTAGTAAATAACTTAGCTATTTCTGTGGAAGTGATGTTCGGAATATTGTTTTCGGACTTCAGGCAATGATTCATCCTTCTAAGAAAATAATTTCAGATGGTTTCGATAAATCAATATCGATGGTTACTGTGTAAATTATAAATTATTGTCTTTATATATACTGACCCCTATTTTAGTCCACCATTAGAAAGAGTGAACACCTTTTATACCGTGAATAGCTAACCCGATAAAGCTCTGATTCTTCATGGTTTATCTTGGCTCGCCACAATGAGCCCACTGACGGGGAAAGTCAGAGTCCGAAGTTCAACCAGAATTTATTTAATGATGCCCACACAGACTTCATCTTCAACTTTAACGACAATCACATCGGTTTTAACCCTTCATACACAGTTTAGGAGTGCTTCATGTTATATGCACTTTCGAACGTTCTTTCGGTGAATGTTTTGCTCTTGCGGTTTACTATATCGACACGTGAACTCGTTTATCTTTAATGGGTAAGCGCTTCTACCGTCTAAGAAATGTTATCGCTCAGCGCTGGACGCGTCTACATGTATCGGAACATTCTAGAATGTTATCAATGCTTCTATCCGGTGTCTGTTGTCGCCGAACATTGTGTAATCTGATTGCATGCATGCGCGATGCGAATGGCGTAGAACTTTGTGGAAGGTACGCGGGTCCCAGCGATTACTCTGGAACATTCGACGACAGATCTCGCTGATCAGATTTTCGACGATCGCCGACTGTGTTCGCCGTTTTCGTTGAGCATTGAGTGTAGCCTGTTTTTCTGGGCACAGGTTCGCACAATAAGGTTAGTTTCGCCATTCACAGTTTTGTTGCTGTGTCCTCAACCGTCACTACCACGTGACATCTAGTGGAGATGCTTAGCGTTCATGTACCGGACGCCAACAGAAAGCCGTGACCCAAACCAGAACGCGGAAGGCAACACCAACGTCACCAAGGACCAGTGAGGCAGGCGCAGGCTGCAAGGCCTGCCACTGGAGCACGTACTTTTGCCTGAGACGACCAGGAAAATCGTCACCAAGTCAACTCCAATGGCATCCCCAGCGTCCCCCATCGTCCTGCAGGAACCTGGCTTGAAACGTATAAGAAGGTCGCTGCATTTAACAGCTGGAACAGTGACGACAAACTTCCACATGTCTTTTTCGCATTGGAAGACACCGCCAGGACGTGCTTCGAGAACCAAGAAGCCGCCTTAATGACGTGGGACCAGTTCCGAATCGGCTTCTTGCAGACATTCACAAGCGTCGTACGCCGAGAATGAGCCCAAGCACTACTAGAAACCCGACGGAAGCTGCCTAATGAGACGTCCGCGATTTTTACAGAAGAAATGAGCCGCCTATTCCGCCACGCCGACCCGGAAATATCCGAGGAGAAGAAAGTCCGCCTACTGATGCGTGGTGTAAAGGAGGAACTTTTCGCCAGAATGGTACGGAGCCCACCGAAGACCGTCGACGAGTTTCTTCGTGAGGTCACCATTATCGCGAAGACACTGGAGATGCGGAACCTGTAATTACCCCGCTGCACGAACTCGACAAACTACGCAGGAGTTCAGTCACTTGCCGCCGACGATCTGCGGGAGATTATCCGAGCGGTCATACGGGAGAAGCTACAAAAGCTGTTCTCTTCATTACAGCCTCAAGTGGCTTCAATTGACGACGCCGTCCGTGAGGAGCTCCAACAACTCGGAGTAGCCCCTGAATCGCCGCAGCCTCATCCGAAGGCGATGACATACGTCGATGTAGCCCGCCGTCACGTTCCCAATCCGTGCCCACGGCAGGGCCAAGTGACGACACAGTTCCGTTGTCCGCCACCACCACCGCTGCCAGCACGCCAGCCCGCCATCCCACGCAGCATTCCAAGCAAGACTGACGTTTGGCGCGTCCCCGACCACTGTCCCCTTTGCTATCACAGCGGAGACGCCGGCACATCTACCGTTGATGCCCATACCGGGAAATGGGACTCCGAGGGTTCGCAGTTAATGCGCCGAGACCACAGCTTTGCGAACGACCTCGCGATTTCTCAGATTACCTCGCCTCTAATCAGTGGAGCTCTCGACGAGCGCCCCGTTCGCCATTACCAGGCCGCTACCTGTCACCGCAGCGCCGACCATACACTGGCCCAGCCCGGGGCCGCTCTGCGAGCCCATATCCTGGAAACTAAAAGCAGCAACCGTAGGAGGGGCGGTTGCTGCTCGTCGAACTTACGAAGATCCTCCGCCGCCGCCGACGAAGACGCCGAAAAGACTACCTCGACGACAAAACAACGACACCCCGCCGTCCAGACAAAGTCCGAAATCAAAGAATACGCCGACGAAAGGCAACCTGACGACGCCACGTATCAGTCACAGGTCGACGCGACGCAGCCGTGATCCGACGCCAAGAACTAACTGTAACGCACGACAAGGAACCACCGACCCCGACGTGCTTCTCAACGGCCACGCAGTCACCGCCTTAGTAGACACAGGAGCCGATTACTCCGTCATGAGTGGGTCCATCGCCGCCCAGTTGAAGAAAGTTAAGATTGTATGGGAAAGCCCTCAAATTCGGACCGCTGGAGGACACTTCATCACGCCGACTGGAATCTGCACGGCAAGAATTACCGTTCATGACCGGACTTACCCTGCCACCTTCGTTATCCTCCATCAATGTTCACGCCGCGTCATTCTCGGCATGGACTTCTGAACCAACACGGCGCCGTCATCGACCTGAAGCCTAAGTCAATAACACTGTTGGAAGGTCAAGCGATACCGCCGAAGAACTCTTGTAGCCACCATGCCTTGAGCGTGCTCGAAAGTCAAGTGAGCATACCGCCCCGCTCCAGCATTGTCATTTCCGCTGGCACCAAAAGCACCAAATCAACCAGTTGGCGACAAAGGGCAGACCTGCGCTCGCTGTGGTGGGGCCCACTCCCCTTAACAGTGCCAGTCCTCTTAAGCACAATGCTTCACGTGCGGGAAAACTGGGCACGTGGCACGTGTATGCCGAAGGCAGAGGACGAAAAGCAAACAGCGGCAGCAGCCTGGTTCAAGCCCAGGTACCACACAAGCCCACGGCCAGGGTAGCCAGCGCAAGGGTACGCGTCGGGGGCGTGCGGCCGCAAGCTCAAGTTCTTCCACGGCCAGGCTCCACGTCGTGGCCGAGAACCCGTCGATTTTCGACATGCGGCACACAGGCTTTGTACCGTCGTCTGTGTAGCCGTACATGCTGAGCGTCGAAATCTGCGGGCATCGTATTTCCATGGAGCTGGATACAGGGCCAGCGTGTCAGTAATGGCCGGGAAACTCTTCAAGCGTACTTTCCCCGGCGTGTCCGTCGAGGCTTCGGGCGTGATGCTGCGCCGCTACTCCGGGTAGCTCTCCGAGGTCCAGGGTCAGGCACAGGTCAGCGTTCACTTTGGTGACAGGGTGGCAACCCTTCCCCTTTTCTTAACGAAGGGCTCGTCGCCGACGCTGCTGTGCCGAAACTGGATTCATGCACTCGGCGTTTGTCTGCCAGAGTACCAGGAAGCCAGCGTGCATGAGGTGAAAGACGCCCCAGCCTTCTGACCAAGTTCAAGTCCCTCTTAAAGCCAGGGGTGGGCATATTTGCCGGCACGACGGCTGGCATCTGTGTACCTGAGGGAGCCCGGCCACGTTTTTTCAAGCCTCGCCCACTGCCGTTCGCCCTGAAGGACGGAGCCACCCAGGAGCTGCAACGGTTACAGCGTGAGGGCATCCTGGTACCCGTCAAGGCATCTGAATGGGCCACTCCCATCGTGTCAGTCCTCAAGCGACACGGCAGTGTCAGGATCTGCAGGGATTTCAAGGTTACCATCAGCCCCGTCGCTACTGTCGAGAAGTAACCGCTGTCCCGTATTGAAGATCTCTGGTCAGCATTGTCCGGTGGACAGAAGTTTACCAAGCGCAACCTCAGAGATGCCTCCCGGAAGTATGTCACAACATCGACAACTTTGGGACTCTTTCAGTACACGCACTTACCGTTTGCCGTAGCCTCAGACCCAGCCATATTCCAGAGGGAGATGGACAACCTCTTCAGGGGCATGAGTCACGTAGCAGTGTACTTGGATGACATCCTGGTTACTGGCAGCGACAACAGGGACCACCTGCAGAACCTGCACCATGTCCTGGCACGACTGCAGGACGCTGGCTTCAAGCTGAAGCTGGAAAAGTGAGTTTTCCTAGCCCCCAGCGTTGAGTACATGGGATAATTCAATTCCCAGAGAGGCCTAGCCCCGGCTCCCCGCAAAGTTGTTGCTGTGTTCAAGGCACCTAAGCCCCAGAACAAGGAGCTTCAGAGCTACCTGGGCCTCATCAACTTCTACAGGAGTTTTCTGCCAAACCTGTCGCAGCAACTACAGCCGCTCCATCTTCTGCTTCGAGATGGTCAACAATGGGTCTGGAATAACAAGCAGGACCGGGCCTTCCAGCGCAGCAAGGAGCTAATCACCAAGGCTCCAGTGCTGGTGCACTTTAATCCTGCTAAGCCTGTTGTCCTTACTGTAGATGCGTCGCCGTACGGTGCGGGAGACGTCCTGGCGCAATGGGACAAGGATGGCCAGGAACGCCCTGTGTCGTTTGCTTCTCGACGGCTTCATGCTGCAGAGCAACGTTACAGCCAGCTGGACAAGAAAGGTTTGGCCCTCATGTTCGGTGTCGAACGCTTCCACCAGTACCTCTGGGCCCGGAAGCTCGAGGCGGTCACGGACACAAGCCGCTGTTGGGGCTGCTGGGGCCCGACAACGCAGTTCCTGTGCAGGCATCACCTCGAGTGGTACACTGGGCCTTGAGGCTGGCAGCTTACAGTTACCGAGCTGGTTTACCGTCCGGGAAAGGACCTGGGACCTGCTGATGCCCTGAGCCGCCTGCCCCTGCCGGAGGTGCCTGATGCTTTTCCAGAACCTGCTGAAGTGTTCATGCTGGAACACACGTGCCCGGAGCTGCTCTCCAGATCTGCGGTATCTCAAGCGACCAGCCGGGACCCTGTCCTGTCTCAGGTGATCAAGGCGGTGTCCCATGGAGAGGAATTGGTGCAACAGGCCTATAGCCACAAGGCCACTGAGCTGAGCTTGCAGCAGGTCTGCCTACTGTAGGGTTCTGGGGTGGTGATCCCACAGTCTCCGGTCCAGGGTTCTGCAGTTGCTGCACGCGGGTCATCCTGGGATAAAAAAGACCAAGATGGTGGCCTGGTCCCATGTTTGGCGGCCTGGCCTGGACCAGGACATCGCTCACTTGGTGCAGAGCTGTCAGATCTGCCAGGAGCATCAGCGAGCCTCGCGTCGTGTGGAAATCACCTCCTGGCCGTTCCCACACAGACCCTGGTCCCGCCTACATGTGGATTTCGGAGGACCCTTCAAAGGCCATTACTTCCTGGTGGTAGTGGATGCCTTTTCAGAGTGGGTGGAGGTTCTACCTGTCGCCACTCTATCAGCAGGCGCGACCATTGGAGTGCTAAGACAGGTCTTTGTCGCCCAGGCGTTGCCGGATGTCATTGTGTCCGACAATGGTCCTGCTTTCGCCACCACAGAGTACCTGGCTTGGCTGTCGAAGACCGGAATCCGCCGGATGATGGTTCCGCCGTACTCATCATCATCATCATCATCATCATCAGCCTGGTTACGCCCACTGCAGGGCAAAGGCCTCTCCCATAATTCTCCAACAACCCCGGTCATGTACTAATTGTGGCCATGCCGTCCCTGCAAACTTCTTAATCTCATCCGCCCACCTGACTTTCTGCCGCCCCCTGCTACGCTTCCCTTCCCTTGGGATCCAGTCCGTAACCCTTAATGACCATCGGTTATCTTCCCTCCTCATTACATGTCCTGCCCATGCCCATTTCTTTTTCTTGATTTGAACTAAGATGTCATTAACTCGCGTTTGTTCCCTCACCCAATCTGCTCTTTTCTTATCCCTTAACGTTACACCTATCATTCTTCTTTCCATAGCTCGTTGTGTCGTCCTCAATTTGAGTAGAACCCTTTTCGTAAGCCTCCAGGTTTCTGCCCCGTAGGTGAGTACTGGTAAGACACAGCTATTATATACTTTTCTCTTGAGGGATAATGGCAACCTGCTGTTGATGATTTGTGAATGCCTGCCAAACGCACCCCAGCCCATTCTTATTCTTCTGATTATTTCCGTCTCATGATCCGGATCCGCCGTCACTACCTGCCCTAAGTAGATGTATTCCCTTACCACTTCCAGTACTTCGCTACCTATCGTAAACTGCTGTTCTCTTCCGAGACTGTTAAACAATACTTTAGTTTTCTGCATATTAATCTTTAGACCCACTCTTCTGCTTTGCCTCTCCAGGTCCGTGAGCATGCATTGCAATTGGTCCCCTGAGTTACTAAGCAAGGCAATATCATCAGCGAATCGCAAGTTACTAAGGTATTCTCCATTAACTTTTATCCCCAATTCTTCCCAATCCAGGTCTCTGAATACCTCCTGTAAACACGCTGTGAATAGCATTGGAGATATCGTATCTCCCTGCCTGACGCCTTTCTTTATTGGGATTTTGTTGCTTGCTTTATGGAGGACTACGGTGGCTGTGGAGCCGCTATAGATATCTTCCAGTATTTTTACATATGGCTCATCTACACCCTGATTCCGTAATGCCTCCATGACTGCTGAGGTTTCGACTGAATCAAACGCTTTCTCGTAATCAATGAAAGCTATATACAACGGTTGCTTATATTCTGCACATTTCTCTATCACTTGATTGATAGTGTGAATATGGTCTATTGTTGAGTAGCCTTTACGGAATCCTGCGTGGTCCTTTGGTTGACAGAAGTCTAAGGTGTTCCTGATTCTATTTGCAATTACCTTAGTAAATACTTTGTAGGCAACGGACAGTAAGCTGATCGGTCTATAATTTTTCAAGTCTTTGGCGTCCCCTTTCTTATGGATTAGGATTATGTTAGCGTTCTTCCAAGATTCCGGTACGCTCGAGGTCATGAGGCATTGCGTATACAGGGTGGCCAGTTTCTCTAGAACAATCTGTCCACCATCCTTCAACAAATCCGCCGTACTAGCCTGTTTCAAATGGTGCAGCCTAGCGGGTGGTGCAAACCATCAAAGACAAGCTCAAGAAGAGCCAGACTGGGGATTTCCGGACGCAGATTGCCCGGATACTGTTTCAGTACCGCTGGGTCGGATGGTCAAGACACCCTTGGACGTCTTGCATCCGGACCTTCGATCCACAGTGCTCTTGAAGCAGCTGAAGCAGAAGCTGGATGCTGACCAAGGATGCCGTCCCGTGCCTTTGCCACAGTCGGAAGCTCCAGTATTTGTCAGGAACTTCCGTCCTGTCCCACCCTGGTCTGCCGGACAGGTGGTGTCTCCTGCCAGCGCCTCATCGCTGCTCGTCCGCATGGCAGACGGGGCCATGTGGCACAGACACGCCGTCCATGTCAGGCCTCGCCTCGGGTCCTGGCCAGCACCCTCGACTGCCACTGAGTTCCAGCCCGCAGGAGGAGTAGCGGCAGCACCAGTCGTTTCCAGCGGAGCACCACCCTCCTCGGAAGCGGCAATCGATGCCAGTGGTGCTGCACCCGTTGGACCGGTGCCGAGCCCAGCACCACTCACAAGGCCGACCTCTACGGACCCTCCGGATGGAGCGAAGCTGGCTCGGAAGGCCACGTTGGCCACCGTACCGTAATAAACTCCGACGAGCACGGCTGCTCGGCGGTCATTCATCGTTCAGCATCGCCACACTGCGGAGCTTCCTTCTATCGGAGGGTGCCCGAGCCCTCCTTTGTACACGAACCCGGGTGGATCGTGACACTATGTATTAAAAAATGAACGTGCCGCGCTGCGTCAATAAAGACGCATGCTTTTACTTGGCACCTTGGTATGCCATGCCACAAGAAATTACATTGTCTAAGTCGCCTCTGACTGTTATTAGAGAGGTTTATTTTCTACGGATACGTGTAACCACCGCGCATTCTACTTCGGTGCTGGTGTAAATTTTCCGCAATGGCGTATTCGTGTTGTTGCCAAAAATTTACACCCACAGCAAAGTAATATACCCTTGGTTACTTCAATAATAACTGCTTATGTCTGTTTGAGCTCTTCCCCACCAGGTGACTGCACCATGCAGGCCACTCCCATTTACACCTAAGCCCCAACGGCCGCACGCCCCGTCCGCCTGCGCTTACCCGAATACCGGACAAGCTAAACATTTCTAATATTGAATGCTACAGAAGAATATGGTAAACTCGTCCTGTGATAGAAAAAGCAGCCCACCGAAAGGCTGTTACGATCTGCCAGCGGTGAAGCGACCTTCCAGCGTCTCCTGCCCTACTGCGACAAGTCGCTTCGTGAGGTTCACAATACGTCGCCTCGGACAGACCAGCGGTGACACCAAGACACGTTTGACGGATACGGGGTTGACGGATGGCACTTCGTCACCTACTACGACGCTCAGACTATGGAACTCCTTGGAAAGTGCGTTATACGCCAGTTCGTTACGCTCGCTCTTAGGCCATACCAAGAGCCAAGACGCGCAAATGGAGTAGAGCGTGACACCCCTGCCCTCGTGAATCCCCTTCTTTCTCTGGGACAGTGAGGCGTGTGCGCCCAGGGTATTTCTCCAATGGTGTTCTCGGAAGGAAGGTGCTAGAGTGTGTTAGTGTGCTGTGGTGTGCTGACGTGCATTGATTTGTGCACGCTAGAAAGATGTAGCCTTCTGACCGGGAGCTGATGCTAGGGGAACGATGTACAGCGCTCCGTGTTCCGGCGAGTACAAGTATCCCTTGTTCTGTAAATAAGGTCGCGTGTCCTATATAAATACACCTCATTTTCCGTTGCTCATTCTGTCGTTCTCGTACTCTTCGGTAAAGAAGCAATCCCTGTCACGTAAGCTCGGACGACGGCGTAGGCCCACTCTTCCTCCTTGTGACGCCCCGGTAGCGTTGGCCACCTACCCGTTACGAGACGCACCGGTGGCGTAGGGTAGAGCGCAGCCCTCTGTGTGGCGCCAGACCCTGAGCCTACGATACCCTGCTCCTACAGCTGGTAGGTAGTGGTGAGATTGACCCCACGGACCTTATAGGTGGTGACCGACCGGCATTCCGATCAAGTTGGAGGTGAGTGTGGGATGACTAGCTCTTACAACTGACTGGATATGGTTGAGGACTGGTGACATGGACTGTTTTTGTGGGTAAGTGTTTGGTTTTGTCTTTTAAGTTTACCAGGCTGCAATTTCTCAGGGTTAGCAGATTTGAATCGCTGGTGATCTTTTGCTTGTATTGTGATTTGCGTTGGTATCGCAGCAAGCATTCTGTGAAAACAGAGCCAAAATTTAAAGTAACGACCTTACTCCTGTTCTGTTTGACTGTGTGGGGAGCTCGAGGTAGACGGAGAGGAGGACTTAATGGAAGCAGAAATTCGTAAAACTATTCTCCAAAGAGACATTGATTTGAAACTCATCTAACATCTAAGTGACATAATTCTAAGCAAAAGATAGGAACAGGAAGCAATTAGGCAAGGACAGGGAGAAATTAGGCAATTACGGGAAGAAAGACAGCAGGAACGGAAAGGATTTCGCTGGAAAGTGATAGGCACGACAAAAGGGAATTAACGAGGCAGTTAATTATCGCATTGTGCAATGAGATTGGAGGCTTGAAGCAGGCAATCTGACAAAGACAAGGGTGGCGTGAAAAATATGCAGGTTGGGCACACTAGAAATAAGAGGAAGTCGATAGCAGATCTTTGTCGAAAGCCGAGGAAACGAGTAGCACCTGCGAGGTTAGGAGCACGTTCATAGGTGAACTTAAAGTGCTAGCCGCTAACGACGCCTTAGTGGCAACAAATGCTGTTGAACGCTGTACTAAGAGCGAAGAGGTGCTGTGACAACAGAGCGCTGTAGAAATAGTTAGGCAAGCTGTGGGTGAATTGGCACAGCCGCCGTTTGTGTGTCGCGGGTATCGTTAATGAAGTACAGAGTACTGCTAACCCGGCAGAGACTGGCATCCATGTAGAGATAATGGCAGAGTCAGGTCTGCTTGCCGAAGCGTAGTGCCAGCTGTACGATGCCTTTGTGGGCAGTTCACTGGGTTGCGAGCTGCCTAGCTCAAACGAAGACAGCTGCATTGTTCAGGGATCAAATAAGCGCAATGGCATTAGAGGCAAAGAAAGACAGGCTTTAAATGAAAATCACACTGACTGTGTGAGTAAGATAGTGATCTAGATAGTAAGATATTGAAGAACGATGTACTGCACTCCATGCTCCTGCCAGTGCAAATATTTCTTGGTCTGTAAATAAGTTCGCCTCTCCTATGCAATGAACCTCTTGTTCCGTTCCTAATTTTCTCGTCCTCGTACTCTTTGGTACAGAAGTAATCCTCGTCATGTAAGTTCGGATGACGGCGTGGGTCCGCTTAGCCTCCGGGCGACGCGCCGGTAGCGTAGACCAGCTACTCGTTACGAGACGCAACAACAGCGTAGCCTTGAGAGCGACCCTCTGCGTTAAGCTAGACTTCGCGGCCACGAACCCCGGCTTCTACAAGGCCCACAGCGTGCGACACAAATGCGTGAAAGGCAGATAGAAATGGCATCAATTCCTTCTCAGTCGCGTCAGCACCATCAATATTCGCCTGTTGAACGGCTACAAAGTCAAAGTATCCGGTAAACAGCAAACGGCGTAGCTGCATTTGTTTCTTGCGGAACCGGAGGTTACATACGTTGACCGTTGTAAAAATAAGTTGCAACACAGCGGCATCGCGACTACAAGTTTTGTCTCATTGGTGAGAGAGAGAGAGAGAGTAAACGTTTATTGTAGTATAGGTTGTTTGGTTAAGGTGGGTGGAGCCCCTCCTCCAGGGCCCCATTGGTTACAGCGGCTCGCCGGGCCTGGTCAAGGGCCGCCAGTTAGCTTCCCAATTCCACTTCCGCGAGTCGCGCCTCCCCCGACCAGTTATGCAGAGTGTTGTCTAGCAGCGGCGAGCTGGCAGCCGCCGGACGTAACGTGCACGGGAATGTTATGTGTTCCAATGTCGGTGTCCCTTCGCACCACGGGCATTTGTTGCTGTATTTTCTGGGTACATTTTGTGTAGCCTCTATAAATGTGGGAAAGTGTTTGTTTGCAGGCGGCGTCAGTCCCATGCTTGCCTCCTGTCTAGGTCTAGGTGAGGAATGCCTTTGGTTCGCCTACTTAGCCGTTGTGATTGGAGGATTTCTCTTGGCGCACCGGGTGTCGCGGCGGTCTCTGGGGCGGTGTGGCCCGCCACTCGGCCTGACATGCCTCGAGCCAAGCGGTCCGCCCGTTCGTTCCGCGCTATCCCTGTGTGCGCCGGGCACCAGGTCACGCAATGATCCGTGGTGAGTTCCGTTTCTAGGATGCCGAAGACGCAGCCCGGTAAAGCCCCCCACCCAAGGAAGAGGCGGCAGGCGTCCTGCGTGTCTGTCAGTACGTAGGCCGATTGGCCCTTAGCTTTCGCGGCGCGTATAGCCAGGGCTATGGGCACAGCTTCGGCCGTTGCAATCGATTTCGTGTGTATGGATGCTGCTGCGGTAGTTCGTCCTTGGCCAATCACGACTGCTGCAAATGTATTGATGGTGCCTGTATTCCAGTGATATGAACTCGCGTCCGTAAAGTAAGTATCCGCATCGCTTTACCGCCTTAGTAAGGTGACAGTCCGCGCGCGTGTCCGTGCCGCATGATGGAGTGGGTGCTTGTGACGGGGAACTGGCGCTACGAGGATCCGCTCTTGGATTTCAGATGGCAGTCGTATTGTTTCGTCGTCGCAATATTGTGGTTTCAGTGGATAGTGAATTCTTTGTAAAACCGAGCGTCCCTGGGGTGTCGTGTTTAGCCGTTCACGCTGCGCCATTAGTGTGGCCGCTGCATATTCCTCGAAAGTGTTCATCATTCCCAATTCGTTCAGTCGGATCGTACTTGTGCTTTCAGGCTGGCCGAGTGCTGCTTTACAGGCGATTCGTATGAGCTTGTCCGCATGTTCGATGTCGTTACGCCACGTGGTTTGGAAAGGCTGGGCGTACGTTAAACGACTAATGACGAAGGTGTTTGCTAGTTGCAAGGCGTCTGCTTCGGGCATGCCTTCTCGGTTGCGTGCAACTCTGCTAATAAGCCCGGTTACACTCTGAACAGTGCGTCTGAGATTAGAGAGCGCTACGCTAACGCTGCCCCTTTCTTGAATGCACATTCCCAGTACGCACAGGTGAGATGCCCTCCTGATGGGCTCTCCCTCCGAGGTGAGCTGCAGATCCGGAGCCCTGGTCGCTGTGTATGTCTAGGTCTAATACGAATGTACGCCGATTTCGCTGGAGCGCGCCTCATGCCTGCTCGCCTCATATAGCTTTCAATGGTTTTGATGGCCTGTTGAAGCGTGTCCTGTCGGTTTCCATAGGACCCTTTGCAGGCCCAGAGTGTAATGTCGTCTGCATATATGGCGCAGCCAAGATCCCGGTTCTTCTGTAAGTTCAGGGCCATTCTACGTAAGCCGATGTTAAAGAGAAGGGGGAACAATATGGATCCTTCAGGAGTGCCCTTATCTGGTAGGCGATACAGGGTAGAACGTGCTGAACCCAGTCCTATTTTCGCGAAGCGGTTGCTCAGGAAGTCTTGAAGGTAACGAAATGCTCTTTCTCCACACCCGACATCTCGTAGTCCGTCTAGTATTGTAGTATGTGAGATGTTATCAAATGCCTTATGGACGTCGAGCGCTAGCAGGATTCTGTCCATACTGCCCTGAGGAGGATCGAGCACCTCATTTCTTAGTAGAAGAAAGGCTTCCTGTGCACAGATTCCCTTGCGGAAACCGAACATGGATTCAGGGAAGAGCGAGTTTCGTTCGATGTGGGCTTCGCGTCGGGTTAGAATTACTCGTTCAAAGAGCTTGCCCATGCACGACGTGAGCGATTTCGGCCTGAGATGGTTGAGCTCACGTGGCTTGCCCGGTTTTGGTATAAGCATGATGTCTGCCTCCTTCCATTCTCGCTGTAGTCTTCCGTCCGGTCGCCAGACCTGTTCGTCGAAGAAGTCGACTAAGTGTTGTAGGGCTACATCACTAAGGTTGCGCAGCGTTGCGTTGGTGATTTGCTCGGGTCCAGGAGCCGTGCTTTTCTTGAAGGTTTGTGCCGCTGCGTAGAGCTCTTAGACGGTGATGGGGGCGTCCAAGATCGAGTCATCCTGTCCTTGGTATTCTCTCATAACGCATGAAGATGTCTGGGCAGCGCTGGTGTAGGTGCGTTTTAGGTGCTCGAGCAGTTCTTGTTCTGAACCCTTGCATTCTCCTAAGAGCCGTCGCATAACGCTAGACGTCTCGGTGCGCGGGCTAGTTGGGTCCAGCATGCACCGAAGAATGGCCCAGGTATTCTTCGGGCTGAGGGTGCCTGTGAGAGAGTCGCAGAAGCTGCGCCAATTTTGATTATTCAGTTCCTTTGCATAGGTGTTAGCTTCGTTTGCCAGCTCGGCTATTCGGCGCCTAAGTTTACGATTACGCCGCTGCCGCTTCTAGTGTTTGGTGAGGCTTCCATCGGCCTCCCAGAGGTGGGCGAGATCGCTGTCTCCTGCTGGTGCTTTCGTTGTGGTCTTGATCTCTCTGGTGGTGGCAGCATGGGCTTCCTTGAGGAAAGTTGTACAACCTGCGGCCGTGGCTGGAAGTGAGGAAGGAGCCTGTTGTCGTTCTCCATACCTGTTCCAATCAGTGCGCCTGGCCACCCGTAGGAGCTGTCGAACTTTAGCTGTGTTAGCATCGACACACAATAGATAGTGATCACTACCTAGCGTTTCGCCTAGGTTACACCAGGTGACCCCCGTCTCATTGTTGA
Organism: Dermacentor variabilis; assembly: GCF_050947875.1. NCBI lineage: Eukaryota > Metazoa > Arthropoda > Arachnida > Ixodida > Ixodidae > Dermacentor > Dermacentor variabilis. The sequence goes on along the minus strand of NC_134573.1, from coordinate 62,781,941 downwards.
CAAACGTAAGGTGCGGCGTGGTGTTCCGAGCAACGCTGTTTCCTATCCTTGTAGGAGTGCCTCGCTGCGTAATCAAGTTCAAGTTCGTGGGACTGAGTTTCTCGTAGTAGATTGTAGCGCTTGGCGGTGTCACGTTGATAACCCCATGCGGACTGCGAAGCGTTAAAGTCTGCGAGAAAGATTAGTCGGTTTTTCGTTTAGAGCAAGGTAGATACATGACTTAAGGTTAATGATCAATCGGCGCTCTTATCCCTAGGGGAGCTATATACGTTGGTTATCAGGCACTTGGGACGACCCTTCTTAACTGGCCAAATGGTGAGTATTTGGGGGTGGATTTCTACGCAAGGTGCTAGGGCGACAGTGATCGTCAGGTCCTTGCGGGCCAGTGCTGCCACTTCAGGGTAGTTCGAATCGCTGTGAAAACGGTAGCCCCCAATAGATATCCGCATTTTCCCCACTTCTTGAAGGCAAATAAGGTTAGCTTGGACGAGCGCCGCCATGATATATTGTGTAAGTGCAGCATGTTTGTTATGTAGTCATTGGCAATTCCACTGCCAAATTACGAGATTCTCTTGTTGTCTCATTGGTGCAATGGAGAAGGTGGAGTCGAATCCTCCTCAGATTCGGTTCTTGGATTCCTTGATCTGGAGAGCCTGCGCTTCCTCGAATGCTTTGACGATCTGAGAATATGTCATTTTCTAGGGCGGCTTGTTGAGTCGGTTTGTTCACTCGTATCAGTGCTGCACGATGCAGGGCGCTTAGTTGCAGGTATGTTAGTGGAACCGCAAACGTCTGCAGTGGCTACTGGAAGCAGCTCATGTGGACTAGGTGGTTCCACATCCGAACTTTTCACAGGCATAGCCTGACTGAGATTCTCATGGTCCGTAGCCGTTGGTTCAAGCGCCATGGGTGTTTCCTTCTCACATAGAAGCATCGAATCTCCAGTTGCTGCCGTGTCGGCAGATGTCACCGCCACAGTTCCCTCACGATCCGATGCCTTGACGACAGCATTGGCTTCCGATACCGCAGCACATTCAAGGTCACCGTTGCATCTAGGACTTCTGTAGCATCTATGACATGATCTTGCAAAAGATCATCAGGTGGTCCTGTGCGATACCGTTGTTTACCGGCGTACCTCACAACACAGTCTTCGGTCGACTGCGCTAACCGGTGTCAATCCTCGCCTCGCGGTCTCGGGCAGTGTCGACAAGTTTGTCCGACTTTGTAGCAACATAGTCATTTCGGGGGCCTGCCAGTAATAATTGCTGGCTCTGTAGGTCACAAATAGTCAGTAGATGTGGAAGGTCGCTGACTCGAATTCCATCCGCAAGTGACAGTACGACGTCGCGATTAAGTGTGCGAATCTGTTCCATATTGGACAATCGACAAGTTTCTGTATATATAGTTTAATTTTCCCAAACCACTGAAGCATTTCGCGTATGTGAATATCTTCTAAGCGTTGAAGCAGCCATAGCAACTTCATCCTCACTTGTGTAGGCTCAGTGTGCATCATTACACAGCGGCGGCGTCAAGCCAGAAATTAACCGCAAGTGGCTAGGTTGTTTTTACCTAGCGCTGTCTTGAATGTCCCCATCCACGCATGTTATATTTGAATTTGGCAAATAGAGCTTATGTTCTTGAGTTCAACAAAATTTCGGAGAGCACCTCTAAAGTCTTGTGCCCCGTACGGCTACAAGCGAGGTCAGCATGCAGAAAAAGGGAGTCGGCGACGAGTTCACCAGTACGCAGATGTTGTAAGACGATACGGTAGTCATTAATGCTGGTAGAAACTGGTGCAGTACCTTGGCTTGAAGCATTGATCCTTTGTGGCGGAGAACATGAAGAACGTGACTGTTAAGAACGGCGTCTTCTTCTTTTCCCACTCAACGTCACCGCTACCGTGGAAACTAGCGAAACAGCTTTTCCAGTTCTCGTAATAACTGTCACCTGAAAATTGAGTTATCGCTGTATTATTTTTGTTCATTTCGGCATTTGGACGGCCAATTATTGTTCACGTTTTGTACTGTACTGAACCTCTTTTTTATATTATATTTAACGACTACACCGTGAGAATATTTAGACCCTTAAGGGTGTTTTCATGAGGCACTCGTTCACCGTTACCGTTAGGGTCTTACAAAATTTTATAGAGGACGACAACGGAGCTCTAACTAGACATGCGATGACAAAAGACGTAGTTGAAAAACTACGTACCAGCCTTGGGCGCACAGAAATATATGAGAAGAGAGTTTCATGTATCTCGCTGTGAAATTCGTTTCTGTGGCTTTTGTGCGGATATTTGTGTGAGCCCAAGGTTTTCAAAATGATTACATAGATTTTAGCTACGTCATCGCACGTCTAGTTAGAGCTCCGTTGTCGGCGTGTATAATCTTTCACAAGGCCCTAACGTGCCGTTACCAGTGCGACAAGAAAACGTGATAAAGGGTGCAACTATTTACACAGTGATAGAGTCGCTTCTGAACTCCTGTTGCCGAATTGACAAAGCTTTTCGTTAGTAAGTACTGTTTTTAAAGTGAAAGCTGTACTGGCCGCAAACTTGCGATTTCGCCGTGGCGGTGCTCCGAGGAGGCACATGACGTCACAACGCGAGCCTCGCCGCGGATATTTCTCTCTCGCTCGCTCCCTCGTCATTACTGCGCATGCGCAACTAGTAAAACCGACCCATAGGTGTTCCGCCGCGGCCGTTTGGTATTTATTTATTTATTTCAAAATACTGCAGGCAGCAATGCTGCCCTAGCAGGAGAGGGTCACATCAAGTGCAATGACGAAGATTTCACAAAGGAATCTACATTTGCACAATCAACAACAGACGCTGGCAGACAATTCTACTCTTCAATTGTGAGCGGAAAAAAGACTTCTGAAACATTTTCGTCCTCGCAAAGTACGGGTGGATAACATTCGAGTGATTAATTCTAGAAGACTTGTGTTTGAGCGGGAAATGATAAGTTTCGCGCGGGAGACTGATTTTGTTCTGATATATGCAATAAAGCATTTTTAGTCTCGCAATCTTTCGGCGTACACGGAGGGGTTCCAGATTCGGTCGCTGCAACATGTCAGTAACAGATGAAGAAGACCGATAGTCAGATACAATAAATCGGGCAGCGAGGCGCTGAATTCGTTCTACTTGTGCGATATCTTGAACGTAGTATGGGTCCCATACTGCGGAAGCGTACTCAAGGACTGGTCGAACCAAAGTGCGGTATGCCTCGACTTTAACACTTCACGGCGAGTCCTTTAGTTTCCTGCGCAAAAAGCAAAGTTTATTGAACGCGGTTGTACAAACGTTCGTCAAATGTTTGCCCCATTTTTAGTTGCTTGTGATAGTTAGTCCTAGATATTTGACAGACGTTACCGATTGAATAGCTTTATTAGCACTGTGATACGTATGAGGCAGTGGCATTTTCTTTGTGATTATTGTCATGGCAACTGTTTTATCGAAATTTATTTGCATACCATTTCGTTCGCACCAGTCTGCGAATGTACAGAGGCTATAGTTCAGTAGTGTTTGGCAAGAGGAGCTATTGACAAAACTATACATCACGCAGTCATCAGCGAACAATTTTATTGTAACAGAATTATCGATGTTAGAAGCAAAGCCGTTTATATAAATTAAACACAACAAAGGACCAAGCACTGAACCTTGTGGAACCCCAGACAATACCGGCAGATCATCAGACCTAACACCCGCACACTCCACAAACTGTGAGCGATTAGTCAGATAAGCCTGCAACCATAATATCAATCTTTCAGGAAGCCCGGCATCCCTTAATCTGTCAATGAGTAACGTGTGTGGCACACGATCAAAAGCTTTTGACATGTCAAGAAAAACCACATCTATCTCCCTACAATTATCTTGAGCTGAAGCAAGGTTATGTATAACCGAAATTAATTGCGTAGTTGTTGAGACAGTCCTCCGGAAACCATGCTGATACTCAACGAAGAATTTTTTTTATTCAAGGTACTGAGATATATGGTGAGCTATTACATGCTCCAGCAATTTACAGCATGTGCTTATTAGAGAAATTGGTCTGTAGTTACGAGCTTCTAGCCTGTTTCCTGATTTAGATATGGGAACTACTTTTTCCGTGAGCCAATCTGCGGGTAAGGAGCATTGGTTGAGTGATGCGTTAAACAGAACATAAAGGTAATGGGACACAATGTTTGAGTACCGTACAAGGAAGGCATTCGGTATGCCGTCAGCGCCACTTGACTTTTTCACTTTTATATTTAAAAAACGTCAAACAGTACGACGTCACAGCGCGTTCCTCGTCGTTGCGCTTGTCTCCGCTCGCTTCGCCAGTTGCGTCTCATGCCGGATAAGATGACGGAGAATTGAAAACGAGAGCTCGCGTGCGCCGCAACGACAGTTCAGGTGGCACTATGGACGGTGACAATTCTGATAAGCAGGAGGGGGCCTGGAATCGACATCGGACCGAGATGAAGAGGAAACGAATCGCCCAGGGAACAGACAAACAGTGCGCCGAACGATTGCCTAAACGCCGCAACGTAGCTAAACAACCAGACTAACCTTGACTTGCAATCAAGATTAACCAAGGCTAACCATGCTATGCCTTAGCTTTCTCTACGTATATCCTGGCATAGCCAAGCTAAGCCATTGTCAATTTTCATTGGCTGATCATCTTCGCTAATTATATGTCCTACTTTACCACTGGCTGGCGCGAACGCCTTTAGCTTAAGAACGTTTTGTGAATACAAAATGTTCAGCTAAAATGGCGAGCGTTCCGCCGTTATAGCAAGGATTGCCGTCGAAAATCACTAGCGCACGTATTTCTACATCTTGTTTCTGCAGTTTTTAGCCAGCACATATAATGACGACAAAGTATGAGTGCATGATAAGCAGCTTTATGAGTATTTTAACCACTGTGTTCTGTAGTTAGTGCGAAGTTTCGCGGAATGCGGTTCGAGACGAGCGTTGTTCTGCTGACGTTTCCCCCCTTCCACCGTCCGCCGTCCGAGCTCAATGTCTTGACGTCGGACGAGCACTGCGCATCAACTACAACAGCGTTGACACATTCAGAAGACTAATAGGTAGCGAGTCATGATCAGGCCATGTGGTGGGCGAAAACCGACTTGAATTTGAACGCAAAAGCTAGCGAATGTCATACGTGATGTATTTATCCTTGGAAGCGTCATATATCTGAACAGTAATATTTCAAACATGCCTTTTCTTCCCCCAAGATTTTGGGTTCGACGAACGCTTGGCGGTTTCGTGAACCTGTTCCTTTTTATTTCGTAGTCTGCGGAACGACGAGATCAACCACAAATTTTTGTTATCGCGCAAAATGGAACGAAGAGGGATATGCCCGCCAACAATTTCTAAGATGTTATTCTTGAAAGATCGCCAGTTTGCATCTACTAAATAAATGAAAAAAGAAGGTATAAAATACTGAAGAAAAAACGCCGCCAATCCCGCATTCATGCCCTCATTGTCGGCTTTATTGTAATTACGGATTGTTTCATTAGTTAGAACACGTGTGTTTTTTGCCAGCTTTTGAAGAATAAATAAAGCTGAAGTAATTTGCGGTCAACAACACCATTAGTGTACAGGACTGGGCCTAGCGTTCCGCGAACTGTGGTCTGCACTAAATCTAGGACGCTGTACCACACGTACGTGCATTCGTGGACTCTGGATGGTTAAAATTCAACATTACGTTAACGAAATTCGTTCAGATACTGCAGGACGACGACGAAAGGGAGCAGCAAATGATAGGAAAAATAACATCTACGCAAAAGTAGCCGTAATTAGTAGGACACATGAATGTCATGGCAGAAGGGGTGTTTCGTAAAGGGGAACTCCCTCGATTTTTGACCATATGTCATGGTGATGGAATCTTTAGGTTCCCGGGACCCCCCTGTCAGGCGTCTGATATTATAGCTGTTCCGGAATTTCAAGAATAATTTTAAAGAGCCAGGGAGCCGAACCGTAATGTTGCCGAACAGCCACAGTGGATCTCTTTGTGTGACGTAATGAGAGGCGCACCAGCACAGAACGCGCAAATAATGCCGGTATCGCCCGCGGAGCGAACGAAAGCGGCGAAGAGCAGATGCTCAACTGTGCCCGTATCCACAAAACCTTCTTACGCTAAAATCATTCGTGCCAGCCAATAGTGATGTAGGGCATATTATTGGCGAAGGCGACCAGCCAATGAAAAATAGCACTTACTAACGAGAAGCTTTGCGAATTGGGCCCTTAATTCGTGACCGCGCCAGAATTTCGTGTGTCAATGTCAGCTGCACCAGTCCTTCAGGTCTGTAAAACATTGACAGCGTCGATTCCAGCGAATTCAATGGTCACGAATCGCCGTTCGAATTCGACCCGCCACCACCCGTGCGCAACACATCGCGCTGCAATATGAAGACCAAGGTTAGCCCTAAGCACTGATTTCGCGTACTCAGTAAAGGTGTGAAGCAGGACTTCCCTCATCTATATCCCGCAAGAACGCCGCTGACAATCCATAGCACCGACCGATGGATTTTTCTACATCGGCAGGTATAGTGACGGCTCAGAGTTTGCTTACGATATATAATGCTAGACTCTCATCAGTGAATTGAATTCTGGGGTTTGACGAGCCAAAACTACGATTTGATTTTGAGGTTTGCCGTGGTGGGGTACCCCGGAAAAATTTTGATCAGACGCAGTTTTTTGACGTGGCCCCACTGCACGGGACACAGGCGTTTTTGCATTTCGCCCCCCATGGAAAGGCAGGCGCCACGGCCGGTATTTCATCCCGCGACCTCGTGCTTAGCAGCGCCACACCATAGCCGCTAAGTGATAACGGCGGCTGCTCATCAGTGTCACGAAGTAAAGTCAGAACATAGCAAAACACGCAGATATTGTCCACGTAAGCACCGTTGCAGCCCTCCCAGTCGCGCTGATATTAGCGACTATACATAGCTCCTAAAACAGCGAGCGGGAAACCGTGGTACGGGAGCGTTGTTATGCGTCCTACTTATCATTCTTCGTATTCTCTTCGTGGACACAATCAATTTGTTCCGTAAAGCAAACACGGATTAACACTATTCCAGTTAGATCCTATATTTAGAAACGCGAAGTTTCCTCGCGGGAACACAGATGCCAGTATTGGCACTTTTGGCAGCTGAACGAGGCAGTTGTTTACGCTACTTTATCGAAGGGGCCTCCACTTGCTGCCCATTGGGCATACGAGGCAAACAGTGCACCTTGGATGTTGAATATTCAGTCAGTATAAAAATACCTATGTGTACACCGCCGGACGAAGCCACATTTACCTTAGGCACGTGCCGACGAGTGCGAGTTGCAAGCTTCGAGAGCAGCAACGTGCCGATGTTGATAGCGCGGTGTGTCGTCACTTCTAGCTTCTTGTGTGTGTAATGCACGAATTGAAGAATGATTTATTTCAAATCCACATGGGCAAAACTGAGCTGCAGAAGCAGTTTTGTTAATTCTAATGCCTTAGTTAGCTTCAGGTCAGTCGCCCCGGTCCGCCAGCAGTAGACGCATTTACTCGGCTACTGCGAGAGGATTAACCTCGGCTGAAAGCGGTTGACATAGGCTCAAACTGTGCGCGTACATGGTGAGGACAAAAGTTCAAGCAGCCGCTAAAGCAACACGACTTGTCTCCTATCGCTTGTCCGTCCACACAAAAAGTAACATTTCGCGACACTAACTTCTCACGCCAGACACTAGCCGCTATCACTAGCTCACTTTTCCGCCCTGTCGCATGCCGTTCATGCCGAGCAAGCTCTGCGTATACAGCTTTTTCCGCCATAATACAATGTGGCTAGTAGCTGAGGAGAATGAATATGTGAGAATGAATCAGCAAAATTAATTTATATAAAGAAAAGCTGCGCAACTCTAAAGCCTTACGTTCTCAAGGAATGTCGGAGGCGTGCAGAAATACGCACTCTGCGAATTTCGTTCAGGTCCCCTGAACTCAACAAACCGCCGGAGTTGCCTTTTAAAGGGCTGCTCCTAGATGTTTTTGTCCATATTAGAATACGGTCATGTTCAAATGGCATTGACAGTCCTTTACCCGCAGGATGGTTCAATTTTCTGTTTTGATTTATCTTTATTTAAACATACCTTACAGGGTGAAAGGGTATTCAGTAAGAGCAGGTTTTCAATCTAACTATTATTGCGGCTGTTTGTGCTCGTGCTGTGTTGTCGCTGATTCACCGATGCAAGCCAACCAGCACCGTGCTTGCGAAGCCCAGGGCACTTTTTTCGTTCTGTGAAGTGAACTTTTCTGCAACTTCTCTGCCAGCTGCGATTCAGTGTCGTTTGAGGTGGTAGTGATTTATTATTGGAGTTCGGTGTTTTAAGCTGCACAAGTAGCGAACAGCTTGATAACAACTGTTTGCTAGCACTGCGCCGAAGTTTGGTATGTCTCCAAGTTACAATAAATGATACGTTCTTTTCCATCAGTTTTTGTAAACGTATTATTTTGATGTCATTTTGATTTCAGTTTCTTATGCCGCATTTCGGCAGGTACTCTGGCTGTACAGGATGAGTGAAATACTAAGCGTATAGTTTCACGTTTCACAATGCCACAAGTGGCACTGATTTGACAAGTGCGAATATTAAAGAAAATCATTCGCATTTGTCTAACCACCGCGACCTATGTAATTGTGAACCGGTATCATTTGACGCTGATGTTTTGTTTTCGAGTAAAAATAAACGTCACATGAAATGAGAGAAGCGTTCCATATGATAAGGCGTGCTTAAAAATGCATCAGTCAGCCATCGGTTGCTATCATTGAAAAATAATTTGTAATGTTAAATACTGCTTCAACTTTGATATCTCTTTATATAAATATGGATGACTTGTTTTGCACATGCTCGGTGCGGCTAGCTGGCGCATTTACGTTCTGTGCCTTTCAAAAAAAAACAACAGAAAACGGCTGTGTGTAAGCGCTCGCGTGTCTACCTTTTATGCCGCCGTGTCTATTATGCGCGCTACAAATTTCACCATGAATAAACCATGTAATTGACTTTTGAGTGAGTAAATTATTTATGCAGATAATTGGCTAAAAAAGCACTTAAAGAAGCTGAAATTATACAGGCCACAACTTTGGGGTATATAACAATAGTGTTAGGCTGTTCTCTTATTTTGTGGAAACGACCTTTCACATCTTCCTAATATTAATATCACGGTTTTTGGTATTAATAACACCGCGTTTTTTAATAGCACATAATAAACGCAACGCAGCAAAGCATATGCATCGCAAAATGAGCCCCATTCTTGCCATTTCCTCTGCGAGTAAACAGGGATGACGGCTACAATTTTAGCATTCATGCGAACTTGCATGTGAACCTTGTTAAAAAGCTGTTCTATTTTGTGATGTGCTAACCATCACATGATGTTAACACTTACCATCTTGTTTCTGTGCAGTGTTCACTCTGCAAAGGTTCTCAGCGACATCAGCTCTGAATGCAAAAAATAAATTACCATCGATGCTTGCTTAAGATTATGCGACAGATGCCACGCCGCAATAATCTAAGTCATGATATATTTATTATTTTTAATAATTTCTCTATTAAGTTTCTCGTAATCTTGTGCAAATATTTTTGTGTGAATAAACTTCTTTTAGTGCAAACTCGCATTTGTCTTTCTTGTACATGAGCCTTCTAGGTTGCTTACCGCCTTTTACCAACATGTTCACACACACTAACAAATGTTGCTAGGGGGCTAGTAAAACATCAGTTGCAAGTCCATAAGCACATGTAAGTAAAATATTGCCACAATGTCACTTCAGAGCCTAAAGACTTGTGTTGGTTGACGGTTATTATAGTGTTTACAGACCATCTATGAACATGCTTCAATTCAATTACGGTGTACAATGGTTGACAGGATGTTACCATGGTGTATAAAGACAAATGTGAATATGTGATTGGTATTAAATTTGCGGAACGTTTACAAACATTCTTCAATTGGAAGAATGTTAGGATTGCGTATAAAGAAGGCCTGTTTATAGAGGATTGGTAGGAAGTTGGCGGAACATTTACAAACATTCTTCAATTGGAAGAATGTTAATAGGTGGTTGGTAGTGAGTTGGCAGAAAAGGTATGAACATTTTCACTTTGAAAGAACGTTACTAGAGTGTATAAAGACAAATTTTCATGTCAAATTGGTAGGAAGTTTGAAGCCATCCTATGAACACGTTTCTATTGGGAGTTGATGGCCAATTGTTTCTAGGTTGTTACTAGAGAGTTGTTAGGACGTATAAAGACAGTTGCTAGGACTTAAATTAACTGTTGGTAGGTTCCAGTAACAATAGTCTAAAGACAGTGTAAAAATGTTCCCAGAAATTTTTATAACGGCTAGCTTCCAGCTTCTGGAAGCCGTTGGGCACAAGGATTCCCGTGAATTTCGTGAAATATCGCCACGAAAACATTGGTAGAAACTAGAGCCGAAGCGAATGCGTCCGCATACTCCGACTTTTATCTATCTATCTATCTATCTATCTATCTATCTATCTATCTATCTATCTATCTATCTATCTATCTATCTATCTATCTATCTATCTATCTATCTGTCTATCTATCTATCTATCTATCTATCTGTCTGTCTGTCTGTCTGTCTGTCTGTCTGTCTGTCTGTCTGTCTGTCTGTCTGTCTGTCTGTCTGTCTGTCTGTCTGTCTGTCTGTCTGTCTGTCTGTCTGTCTGTCTGTCTGTCTGTCTGTCTGTCTGTCTGTCTGTCTGTCTGTCTGTCTGTCTGTCTGTCTGTCTGTCTGTCTGTCTGTCTATCTATCTATCTATCTATCTATCTATCTATCTATCTAATCGATTTCTCTACAGCTAAGGTGGCTGCGTATGTATAAAGTCCAAGGTATACTGCTCGCAGCATCAGGCTGCTGCGATGAGCGAACATCGTTAGAAACCTACCGTCGGACCAACTTGGATCTCTGGGTATGTCTTCCTGGATATGTGCTGCTCTTTACACAATGCATTCGACGCCAACTTCGCTGCCTGAGTACGAGGATACGCGCCCAAGGGTAGGCGTCACTCTTCAATGAACACCTTTGACGCAAGCTTCCGTCGCGGGGTATGTGCGGCTCTTCAGTGAACCTTTGACACATACTTTAGTCATTGGTCATGTGCTATTAGGCATGTACCATTCTTTATTATGCCCCTTTGATACCAACTTGGGTGGCTAACTTTACGTATTTGGGCATGTGGGGCTCTTCAATGACGAAATAAGCCTTTGAAATTGATCCGCTGCTGCGTGGACTTGAACTGTGGACACGTATGTTAGAACAGCCTAGCCTGATAGTCACAGAGGCGTCGCGTGCGTATTCCTCGTTGCCGCTGATGTGAAAACCAAGTTTTCAGCGAGAAACTAGAAAGGTGAACGCGGCTGCATAGAGAGCGTGCACTGCTTTAATGCCAACCTCAGTGACGTTGATATTCATTGTGAAATAAATGCTCTTGCAATTTTTTTCGGCATTTTTTTCTTCTAGAGTGCACTGACGCCGTTGTTGATCTCTTTTTGATCTGCTTCTCTGTCACGAGTCGTGTGTTTTCCATTAAGTTCAGGTCGAATGCATATCGGCGCCTCTCTATACTTCTCAATATATATATATATATATATATATATATATATATATATATATATATATCTATATATATATATATATATATGCCCAGTAGAATTTAACTTGCACAGCAGTTACATTGGTTTCGTCCTCTAGAGATCACGTGGCCTGCTACGCAGCACTTGACAAATATGACCACCTGCCCGCTTCCTTTTTCTTGGTGCATGTGCTTTGTGAGAGAAATCAGCTGCTACGAACAGCCATATTGCGGGTAGCGATAATACTCAGCAATTTCTTCCGGCCTGGTGAGCGATTTGTATTCTGCGAATCTGTTAGTGGTTCTGTGTGATGATGGTTTTGCGGATAAGGTAATGGCTTCAATATTGCGGAAAACCCCTCTAGCACAGCTTTCGAAAGGGTTCTTCCACTGTAACTCAATTAACTATGGCTATTCATGATTTCGCTAGCATACTGGACAAACCTGGACAGACTGAAGTCGTACTTTTGCATTTCAGAAAAGCATTTGACCTCTTTACTCACTGAAAGCTAATAAAAAAAAACTTGCTGCTTACCTTACAAATCGCAGGCAATTCGTTGTTATTGGTACTTACTCTTCTAGTGAACTTCCAGTTATTTGTGGTTTTCCTCAGGGCAGTGTTTCAGCACCGTTGTTATTTAGTATATATGTTAATGACATCGTTGACACTGTTGCTCTGCCTGTGAAAAATTGAATTTTTTGCCGATGACTGTTTGTTCTTCACGAAAATTACCTGCCCTCAAGACCAAATCACATTATATTCCAGCCTTCGAAACATTCAATATTGGTACGCTCGGTGGAATAGTTTGTACTTATTATAAGGAAAACAGTCTTCATATAAATTCCTACAGCGTTGCATCTCAGGCACTTACCGAGGTTAGCGAATGCAAATACCTGGGCGTTGCATTAACCAATAACCTTAGCTGGAACACCTACATTTATTTATCATGCGAATCTGCTTTCCGGAAACATTGCCTGCTCGCACACAAATTAAAACAAGCTACCGCTGAAACTCGCCTAATTGCTTATACGTCTCTTGTCCGTCCGAAACTGGAATATTCAGCTATTATATGGAATACTTATGCCAAAACTAACACTGAAGCCCAAGAAATAATTCAAAGTGAAGCAGTACGGTTTATCTTCTCAAAATATCGTGTGACTCCCCAAGCCAACCTATTATTATTATTATTATTATTGTTAATATTATTATGAAACATAATATTCAGACTTCGCAATTAAGAAAGAATAACTACCGACTGAATTTTTTTTGCTGAATAAAGGCAAATTGTCTCTTTTTCCTTAGCTGTACATATAGGAACTTACGGCCCGCAGAACAAGGCAGCGCCACTCTGCCTAACTAACACCTTGCAGTGCTAGAATTAACGTTTTTAGATAATGTTTCTTACCTCACACAATAACGGAAAGGAACAGTCTTCCCATTGAACAAGTGACCAGCATTGACTCAATTGAACATGTGTCAAATTAAATTGGCTGAGTTTTCCATGTTTAATTAAACTGTGGTTGAACCTGCTGCCTAATGAACATGTTATTGTCATTGTCGCTGTTGACTTTCTAGTTTATTAATAACTTGCACTTTTGCACTACTCTGGCTGTGCTGCATAAAATGATGTTGCTGTATTGTTCTTATAAAGTAACACTCTACTTTCTTTTTCTAACGTGCTTGTCGCAATATCTTCGCGTTGTACTTCGATTCTAGTGTAGGATAGGAATAAACTTTATTTGTACAACGGTTATTGATGTTGGTGCCCGGGGCTAGGCTCCCAGGGGTCCATCGCCTGAGGAAAATCTTTCGAGATCCTCGGCAACGACCCTGGCCCGCTGGATGGCCCACTCCAAGTTCTGCTTTATTTTATATGTGCCTTATTCCTACTGCTTTGGCATTCCAAGGCCTGGAGCATTTCATAAATAATAAATGGATGAAGAACGTGTAGCCTACGCATTCATGAGCGCAGTTTGCAGAATAATTTATTTTCCTGTTCTGTTCATACGTGGCAACCCCAAAATCATACTCATATCTACCGGCGGAGCATAGGGGGCACTTGACCCCACCCTCCTCCGCTCTCAGAATTTGGGGGGGGGGGAGGTGAAAAGCAGGCCTGTCCTTTGAAACCAGGGAATGCGGCGCTTGGAATCCCGAGCAAGATCACTCGAGTCTACAGGAAGCCGCCTTAAGGCCTGATAACTGGGTCATAGAATAAAGAACCAGCTTTAGAGAAGGAAAAGTGTACCTTCCGCAGTGGTTAGAAAAAAAGCAGCGGCCGCGCATGGAACTTACTTAGGTGGACGCCAGATGGCGGTGCTCAACCCGGAAAGGGAAGTCTGTTTTCTTTTTTAGAACAAAATTCAATATGGCCGCTTTTTGGTGGTGGCGCACGCTGGTACACACCGTGCTTGCCCTGCCGGCTATGCGACGTGCCTCAATGCCTTGGCTGCCGCGTGGCTGGTGCGTTCTAATTGACAGGAGACCAAAGAGCCTCTACTGACGCCCATACAAACAAGCCACAAGGGAGGGAACGGAACATGCTACTTTATTGGCAGAAGACAAGCAGTGTACATTCACGTGCAATAGGAGAAATAAAATTTGATGCCGAGAATCGCTGGAATCATTGACGCGAGCTCGTAAACGGCTCACCGTCGTCGTCGCACATGGCGGTCTGTTAACGCGCGACAACCAACGACGCAAGCCGATTTGACAGAGTGTCCCACCTGTTTACAGCGGCAGTCTCCGCTAAAAATGAGCAACTTGCATTGCGATGCTATCGGGTGATGCAGGCATCTGCTGCCGAAGCCAACACAGCGACATGGACTACCCAGGATTTTAGCGTTAACTCCATTCCAACCGGCACGTTTCTTTTCTTTCGGGGGACGCTAATGTGTGGCTCATACTTGGTGTCCCACATTGTCTCAACATGGACAAGTCGCTTTCGTGGGCATCACCCTCAGCAGCCGCTTTTGCGAACCTTTCCACCCATATGGCTATCAACTGTCGGACCATGTAAGCACGTATGCTGGTCCCCGTTCGTGCTTAATTGCAGCCGAGAAAGGCCACAGGCACAATTTGCCCATGGCTGCAGCAGGAAAGGATGAAAGGGTAGCACGAATCACGGTGTGTGTAAATTGGGAGTCTGCGTCGCTGGGCAGACTGCCGTAGCAAATGCTTACTTCAAGAGACTGCTTCCCAATGCACTTGACCAGGCTGCCGCATCCGAGAAGCATAACACTGCGAGCGAAACCAAGTGAGAAAATAGCAAAATTAAACAGCAATCAATCAACGCATAGGGTTCAGACAATACATTATACATTGGCTACGAACCATATGGCAACAGTGAGCATTCACGTACTCGGGTCTGTACGGTACATTGAGCTGCCTACCTCAAGGCATAGTGCCTGCCTTTGTCGCATTTGGTGGTCTGGTAACGAGCGACAACCAGCAGCAGAAACAGATTGGACAGAGTGTCCCACCTGTTTGCAGCGACAGTCGCCATTAAAGATCAGCAACTTGCAGTGCGAAGCAATCGGGTGACGCAGGCATCTGCTGCCGCAGCCTACATAGCGCCATGGACTACCCATAATCTTAGCATTGACTCCTTCTCAACTAACACGTTTCTTTTCTTTCGGAGGCCGCTAATGTGTGGCTCTCACTTGGTGTCCCACATGGTCTCAATATGGACAAGTCGCTTTTGCGGGCATCTCCTTCATCGACCACTATTGCGGGCCTTTCCACCCAACTTCATACCCGTCAGACCATGTAAGCACGTATGCTGGTCTCCGTTCGTGCTTAATCGTAGCCGAGAAAGGCCACAAGCGCAATTTTCCCATGGCTGTAGCAGGAAAGGGTGAACGGGGAGCACGAATCACGGTTAAATTGGGAGTCTATGTCGCTGTGCAGACTGCAGGAACAAATGCTTACTTCGAGAGACTTCTTCCCAGTGCAACTGACCAGGCCGCAATATTCGTAAAACATAACACGCCGACCGTAACCAAGTGAGATAACAACAAAATAAACAGCAATCAATCACCGCATGAAGTTCAGACAGTATAATATACATTGGCTACGAACCATGTGGCAACAGTGAGCATTCACCTAGGACACATTCAGCCACCTAGTTACAGGCATAATGCTTGCCTTCGTCGCATGTGGTGATGTGGTAACGAGCGACAACCAGCGGTACAAACAGATTGGACAGGGCGTCGCACCTGTTTGAACCCAGAGTTGCCGTTGAAGATGAGCAACGTCCATTGCGAAGCAATCAGGTGACGCAGGCATCTACTGCCGCAAAGAACACAGCGACATGGATTGCCCGACATTTTAACGTTAACTCCTTACCAACCTGCACATTTATTTTCTTTCGAGGGGCGCTATTGTGTGGCTCACAGTTGGTGCCCCACTTTGTCTCAATGTGGACATGTGGCTTTCATGGGCAGCACCTTCGGCAACCATTCTTGCGGGCCTTTACACCCATACGGCTATCAACTTCATACACTTCGAACCATGTAAGCTCATATGGTGGTCTCCGTTTTGAGCAAATCATGGCCGAGGTAGGCCACAAGTCCAATTTGCCCATGGCTGCAGCAGGAAAGAAGGAACGGGGAGCACCAGTTACGGTATGTGTATACTGGGAGTCTATGTCGCTGCGCGGACTGCAGGATCAAATGCTTACCTCGAGAGACTGGGCCCCACATCCAAGAAACGTAACACTGTTACCACAACCAAGTGGGGCAGCAAATCCAGATTCTGGAACCAATAACTTCAGTGCAGCTTGAGCAAAGACCCAGGCTATCGATGAAGAAGAGCAGTCATAAACGAGACTAGGAATATGGAAAATGAGAAAGCTTGCATTCAAGAGAGAAGCCACTCTGCTGTGCAAGCACAGAAGGCTAAAACATCAAGAAAAGCAAAATGGTGCATAGCACACGGTGCGTAGGTTAATGCAAGACACATGCCGATACTGCATCGGCTATTTCAGGAGAGGAATTGTGCATGACAACATACACAAGAAGATACTCCTACAGATATGTTAGGCTACGAGACAGTGACTGGTATTAAGTATCAGCGAAGAATCGGTAAACCTTTGTGTTTGGATGAGGATGAATGATCTCTAACGAGAATGGGCAGAAGAAAAATTACACTTGGCACAAATGGAATTGACATGGCCAGGAAGCTGAATAAGGGCAAACTGACGCAACTTTTTTGGCAAGCGTCGTCCGTGCTTGGTCAGAAGTTGCGGGTGCATCTGAAGACGAAGAATTTATAGAAAGTCCTTTTTGAGTTGCCTGGATGACTTAGCCGAATGCCCGTACTGGTGTAATAGTGGCTGAAGCTCTTTTTAGTCTTGACACACTCCTCTGCAGACTTGATATCCCATCCAAATTCTTCTGCATTCGCTTCTGTGTTTGTGGCGTAAAAGCCTTGCAAATTCGGCACCAGCCCCTTCCTGTTGGTGTAGATAGGAGCTCCTGTGATGACCAAGATTTGCTTGGCATAGACTCTGCTGGTGCAGAACAGTGACACATGAGATACAGCACAGATTAGCCAAACTCATGTGTGCTCTCTTTCATGTTCGAACCACTTATACTGAACCATAAACATGAACAAGCATTCATATCTGCTGCAAACAGCAGCCAGTACGGCCTATATCAAACATATTTATGAACCATGAGTTGTTTACCTTGTAGTAGCAGCCACCGTCCACGCAACGGCCTTGTAGCAGGCAGCAGCTTCTCTTTAGTGCATGGAGTGTGTTGTTTATACTGGTGCCGTCCTCATTGCTGTATGTCTGGAACAGAAATTTTGAGTGAATCAGAAATTGAAAAAGCACAATTTTGCAATATGAAATGCAAAAAGGTGTGACATATATTTGTAATGGTTGGCGACTACAGTACACATGCAAATGTGCACTGTCTGTTCTAGTGTGGTTAAGCAGCATCTAAAATAAATATTGCAATTGTCCATAAAAATAATCTGCCTATCTACGATGCATGTCAACAGCTTAAGTATTATTACGATGACATATGAGAGCCATTTGTGCGTTCATTTATACACTAGAAGAGATCACACTGCTGGTTCCACAAGCAAATGCATTAAAGTCATGAAGCTACTAGAATTGATGCATTATTTTTCTGCACGAACGTGATGCACTGTTTCACTACTGGAAAAATAAATGCCCTACGGTGAAACAAACTGAACAGCAAGAACATTTGGAACTAACAAGTACGAAATATGGGGGAATTATCATGCTTGCAACTGTTTAATACATTAAATTCTGTACTTTCCCTTCATTTTACGCAAGGATTATTCGGTTTTGTGGGCGAAAGAAGTTGCCGGCGGACTAAAAAAGCAGTTTCATATGTATATTGATAAGGCTACTCAGTCATCTACGACCACGACTACAATAAAATGAAAAATGAGACGCGCGTTCCGATATTGCTCTTTCTTTCCTGATTCTGTGTGTATAACGACAGCCTCGCAAGTAAAGGTTTATTTAGGAAACAGCAACTGAGATACTGACTGCCCGTATCTAATGCAGGATCTACTTTGTTAACTTGTCCTCGCGTGTAAGTTAATGAGACGGATATTATATAACGATTCAAGCATCGATGTTAAACGACTCACCGTTATTGCCGTTGTCAGCCGCAAAAAAATCCGGCTCCCGTTTCGATGCAGACGTGTTCCGAATGGCTCACGACCAAAACCAAACTTTCGGGCTTACATGTCCGCTTGCAAACACGTCAGTTCACCCCAAGTTAAATAACGCGAGACATCGAACTGTAATAAACTAGTTTTTGAAACAAAGAAGTAACCAGTCTGAGTGTACGACGAATGAATCCGCTCCGCCGTTCACTCGAAAATACCGGTAAAAGTTTTAAATCCAGGCCAGAGGTCACGTGAAAGATCGATCATGCTGAACGCTATTTGCGTTTATGATGACGAAGAAACAATAAACTTACCTACAAAGAGTACAATATATAATTAGCAAGTAATAATTTTGCCCTGTTTTTTATGTAAGAAGAATGCTTCGGTAATTGTAAGAGAGTTTGTAAGATAAAATTGCGCTTATTACGGCGCCTCTAGCGGGAAATTCTGGAACTAACGTAAGCAACCCCAAGTGATTCTACTATGCTAGCTTTGTTAGCAGAGGCGCGCGGTCGATTTTTTCGCCCTCTGTGGCCATTTGTTGAACTTGAGAGCGTGCTACCCCTGAGTAGGGCTTGGCCTCTCCAACAGCTGCACGCGTAGTCTCAGATAGTCTCAGCCACATTGGTTCTTCAGGGCACTCACCACCGGCACCCATGTAGCACACAGGGTCTAATCGGTTCGAACTGGTAAATATCCGCACTGCTACGAGTCTGTAGTAGTGTTTGAAGACTTGTCATACCAGGAGCCACCATAGTCCGGTTGAGGTTCACAGTACTTTTAAGACTGCTTTTATTTATTTGGTCGCAAAAGGTTCTTCTCGCGCTGGAACTAGACGCAGCACGAAGCGTTCGCTTCTCTCTACTAGCGCTCTGACAACGAGTGCTCGTGGTCATCGAATGAGATGTGTTTATATTTGCCTGTGCTTGCGTGACACCGTGCTTGTCATAGGCGTATCTACCGTTGCGAGGTAGGTGTGCTTCCCCTCCCCCCTGCGAACAGTCGGAAGTGAAAGAGGAAAGTATAGGCCATTGGCACCCCCCGAAACACACACTTGTGAAAGCGGTCACTGCCGGCTGCACACTGACAAATCGTACAACAGCTGTTGCCCAGTTGTCTTTCAGAATTTGGCCCCCATGGGCACGATTTTCTTATTACGTATCCCCTGCTTCGGCAGCTCGGATTGTCTTCCGGGCATTGCCACCACGCGCTGTTGCGGATGACGCAAGGCCGGCCGCACTGAGCAATTAGGGGCCTGTTTATGCTCCAGTCGCCCATCGCCGCAAGCCGCACCATACGCGTGAGGTCGCGTGAAAAATTGCACATATCGAACATTTGTGCACAAATTTCCGTCTGCACTGTCTACACAGTGTAAACCGTACACATTGTAAACCGAAATATGTGCAGAAGTGTTCGACATGTGCAATTCTTTGCGCGACCGAAGGCATGCTGTGCGGCTTGCGGCGATGGGCAGCTCGAGTCTAAACAGGCCCTAAGGGTTACCGTATTTTGCGGTGCGAAACGCCTGCGGGATGTGCTTACCAATCTTGCAGTGCCGAGAAAGCTGTCGCTAGGCAGTGCAAAAAAAGTTTAATCCTCGATCCCCTGCATCATCCCGTTTTTGTTGGGGCTGTCGGTTAACTATCCATCTTTGAAAACACAAAATCAGATTTGCTGTTTATAACTGCACGCCATTTATTCAGTGCTGCCAGTTTAACGATATTGTTCCTAGATTTATTGAATTGTTTCGTCTATTCACGGCAAAGATTTCTATTCAGCAATCGGCGACTTTTGTTTTTAGCAACTTGAATGAACAATTGGCGATGTTTTCCTGACTTATAAGTTGGAAAGGCTGCTTGAAAAATGGCCTTCTCGAACGCAGTTTGATATTAATAAGCTACATGTTTGCGGCCCAAACTCGCTGTACGACGCATACGCTCCGCGACCACGATGAGCCAACGATTGTCTTGACATTGCGATTGTGCTTCACAGCACAGTGGTCATCATAGCCATCACAGTGCTTACAAAATTGAATTTTCTTTGTTATTTACAAAACCCATTTGAATGCTTTTATTGCGTGTTTAGTGGTGTCAGACAGCTAATTTACCAAAACCAAATGGAATGAAATATGTGTTCAGATTTAGAACACAGCATGCAAATAAGACAAAGACTGCGTAAAAAAAGGCCGCTAATATGGTAACTGCTCAGCTAAAATCGCGCACGTCTTAACAAATCGCTTGCGTTTCCCGCGACTTTCGGACCAGTCAGTGTTTCACGGCTGGTTTCAGGTGAATCAAGGGCGAAAATGTGATTTTGACCTGGACAAAGCTCGAGTATTCGTCATCGCCGTGTCAACAACATGCGGCCAAGCGCGTTTCGCAGAATCTAGTTGTGCGACCACGAATGTCGAGAAGCACAAAACGTTTAGGAATATCATGTAGACTAAGTGCATTTTAATGCTAGGAAAACTGCGTTTCTTGTGTTCTTTTGAATCTTACTGTGGTTTTACCCTTCCCATTAGGACGTAATGAAATACCTAACTTCTCATAATCCTTTAGGTTAACAATAGAGGTACGTGATGGAATATAGGCGTTTTGGAATACTAATCGAATACGAATAGTAAGTGTCGAATATGGGATGCACACACGCAGACGCACATATATACACCAGGAATACTTATTTCGTTCTAATCAGAAACACACTTGTGCTGAATAGACAGCCAACTATCATGGACAGTTAAGATCATTTTAAGCACAAGATAGCTACAACGGTCATGAATAGAACTTGACACCATTAGAGCCTGGTGGCAAGCCAGCTTTTCAAGAATGACAGACAGATATATGACCAACTCACTTTGCAAGGATGCCGATTCTTTCCGTGGCTGTCGGATACTCGAATACGTGTTGAAACATGAGCAATGGCTATGCAGTACACACCGCTGAGCAGAGGAAGGCCGAACACGCATTTCCTGTCCCAGCTTTTAGAGCGAAGGCGTGCACCACAGCGCAGCGGGCAAGTGCGATACGGACCCGTTACGCGCACAAAGCATGTAGACTGCAGTTGACGAAGCTGCCCAAGCTTCGTTTCAACAGCACCATGACATACCCATCAAGATTTGCTTGGCGAGCGCTTTATCTGGTTGACTATAAGTACTATATGCCGCGATGGCACACGAGAACCAAAGGTAACGTTCAAAGGTAAGTTTTATTAAATGCCGATATTCTTGAGCGACCTTTTCCAGTAGTGTATAATCTTCAAGATGTTTCGCGCGTCTCTACATCGGGAGCGCTGAAGTAGAGGAACGAAATCCTTTCTGACACCCCACCAGAAACGACCAGGGAGCGCATTGTGCATTTGTCAAAGAGACCGCTACGCGGCGGTCATGATGTAGATGCGGCGGCGAGCCATGCAGGAATGCAATGCCGCTAGAGCAAAATTGGCGAATATTTGTCACGGCCGCAGACCGGGCTGTCTGTCCGTGAGTTTACGCATGCTTGAACCGAGCCCCTCTAGTTCGGCCTGAAGCCCGGCCTTGCCAAGGCTCAGCTACTACCCTTTACTACAGATGGTGGTAGTTGTTTGGACGGCAGGCGAGTCCGGCGCTTTCAACGTGCCAGGCAGCAGTCGGTGAAGTCGAATTGGTCATGCCGGAGACGCTAAGATCGCTAAAATGTCACTCTGCGCTTTGATCTCTGCCTTCTCTGTTTATTGCCTCCTCCTAATACCCAGCGCTTTAAACGCGACCCGCAGCAGCCCGACGATGAGTTGTTGCCGCACCGCTAGCGGATATGTGTGCGGCGACCGAGCGCTTCTTGTTTGTCGAAGGCGCTAACGCAGTACACTCGCTTCAGTGAACCCGAACAGCATGCTGCTGGACAGCCAAGCTAGCGCGCGATGTACCCTGTTCCAGCTACTCCGGCGCGCGATGGCACATGTGCGATTTCCGCGCCAGCCAGACCAAACTGGAGAGTGTTTAATTGTCTCCGATGTTAACCTAATGGCCTAGAGAGGTCCGAACTGCGCCACGCGTGAATCGTATCCGTCTTAAGCCGGGCTATACCGCACCTTTAGCTTGGCCAGCCCGATTCACTCTTCTTCGAGCTTAGGCAGAACGCACCGAGGGCCTGCTGTTGAACGTAGACAATTAGATAGAGAAGACCGGCTGGACTCTGAAAATGCTTCGAATTAAAAGAACATCGCGGGCGCGCAGCAGCGTTGTCACAGCGCACGAAGCAGCTAACAAAGTGTACTAACTCTGTGGCTAGCAAACGTGCGGGACGTGTTCGCTGAAACGGCGGAACGGAATACAAGCAGGGAAAGCACACGTGACGGGCGCTGGTTCTCCACATTCTCCACTGTACGTGACTTCCGCCGAGAGATAATGGCGGCGTTTCCCTTTTCAGTTTCGGTGTGAACAATGTCAATTATTGCGAGCTCTTTGTGGCGCATTCACCTGCATATTTCAAGCGTAATATTTTACACAGGGGCTAATGCGTTTATAAGATATCTGAAACTGGGCTTTTTACGCGGTGGCAAATTTCCTTGCAGTTGCGCTTTAATTCTTTATCTGTGTACGAAAATCATTTAGCCATTTTTCTGCAGCGTACGGTTTAACGCTGAGTTGTACACGTCTGGTTCCAGACCACTCCTGAGCGCCACCCACGTCTGGGTGGGGCCCAGGACGTCTTAAACAGAAACACAGAACTGAATCTAATCGTCGGTGGCCAGCTGCGCTGCGTAACCTTTTCTCTCCCCCGAGAGCGTAGCTACGCCCCCTGTCAAGGTTTCGGTTCAGGCACTGTCTCATCCGTCCTTTCAACAGGTTTCGTTTACTCTCCCAAAGGTGCAACTGGTGTTCATCGATCGCCGGGGCTTACCCGTGCGAGCGACCTTGGAATTTTCCCCACGCGTGTCTCGGATGAACGTCATTCAACCGTTTACGTCACTAGTCGTTTGCTCTTAGAAGGGGCGCTTCTGAAAAGTCGCCCTGTCCGTAACTACGACGTCACCCGCGATGGCGAGCAGCTTCAGTGAAGCGAATGACCTGCTTATAATGAAATGGTCGCTTCCTGAATTTTCATCTAGGTTCGTCCACGTTACGTTCGCCACGTTACGTTACGGTCCACGTTACGTTCGTTACGTTACGTTCGGTTAGGTTGACACAGCCGCGAGTCGAAAGCCCAGCTTCCCTGTCATGTGTTCCCTTGGGGGATTCTATAACATATCCCCAGGAGATGTTGTGAGCGTTGATATCAACCGCTACCACAAGTTGATCTTTGGCGCGAGCTGAAAATTTTTGGTTCGGAGACAAGCTTGGCGAAATCATCTCGTTTGCTTTTTCGGCGGGCAATGTACGTTTAGAATATGAGCACGCCCCTTTTTTCCTCTTTTTGGGAAGGATGCTAATTATTTGGTGATTGATCTTCAATTGGTTGTAGTATCTATCAGTCGCAGTGATAGACTTGGCTACTAAAGTTGCAACGAGAAGATAGTTTAAATTCTAAAGGCTGTAATATCCTAGCCGGTTAAAAGGTAACTTCCCTCACTTCCTGTGCGCATATTAGATCATATGTAATCAGTGCCGAATAATGTAATTCTGGAGTGCTGCTGCTCGCGAGTGGGACTTGCGGAAGTTCGGCTACCATACTCTAGTTGTCCTGAGGTTGGTGTTAACTTAGTTTGCGCCATTTCAGCCGCTCTCCTTGTCCATTGTACCGGATTCGTACTCGAGACAGCGGCAGACCCTTGGTCGCGAACCACCCGCAGTAGCGTTGTGAATACGCTCAGGAACAGGTGAGCCTACTTGCAAGCCCTGTAACAGAGCTTGCATTTAGGCTCCCTAGTTATGAATCGCCCTACTCATATTCGTGGGAGTCTCGTGCCCATAAATTCTCTGTTGCTGAAACTCGGAGACCATCTATTGCGTTGGCCTCTGGAGCTGCAGTTGTTGTTGAAGTTGGTGCATAACGGCCTGCGTCATTCCGCTTTGTTCATCCGCCTCTGTTGCGGAGGGAGTTGCCGCTGTCGCGGCATTAGGGCCGACACTTTTGGACACCACATCTCTAGGGCGTTAAGTCTAGCTTTTAAGGTCGCGATTTCGTTTTTAAGCTCGCTAAACGCTTCTCTTGCTTGTTCAGAAAAATGCCTTTGTTCATTAACAATTCTTTTGTATTCTGCATTAGCTGTTATGGGAGAGGGGATGCAACAACGCCAATCCAGCGGACCTGCGTCTGACCAGCTGACCAGCTGAATTGTGTCTGTTTAGAACCCTGCTTCTGCAGTTTGGTTACTCGGGTTGTGGATGGAATCCTCTCCCTTGACTTTGCTCGCGGTCTGGACCACGATCGCAAATGCGGCTCCAACGAGGGCTCCCTTTCGGAGCAGAACGGACGCGGCCGATGTTGTTTCTTAGGCTGCACCTCCCCTACTAGGTCTTGTCTTGTGTTGTCTTGTCTTGAGGGGAACCGGAACCGGTTTCAGTCGTTTTCATGGGAGAGCATCAAATAGCCCATTGAGCGAAATAGCCGTTGTCTGCAGCACAGAAACGGCACATAAATTCACATTGACTGCAACGCCAAGTGCGCGCATCGTCGAATCAGCGCGGTTCGAAAAGGGACACCTGCTGGCGAAGTGGCGCGTCAGGTGTCTCATGAGGGGAAAGGGCGCCGCCACAATGACACGTCACCTTCGCTCTCGCACTCCGAAGCCTGTGTTATCCGCGCGTTCCTTGTCTGCAGAGGCTCTCACATGCGTTCTAACTCCGTCTCGGTAATCGCTAGAAAGAAATTATTGTATAAAAACAAAATAATTTCGAAAGGATAAGCTTTGGAAGTAGTGACTTTCGAACCTACCGCTCCACCCTCAGAAGCCGAGTGCATCACCCACAGGGGGAAAACTTGGCCAAACGTGTTATCTCGCTCGCTTGCCCACGAGGAGTTCTAAACTCTAACGCTCGCTCAGCGGCGTTCAATTGGACATTACCGACTTCGCCTTGGCAACTCATAGGTGCTCAGGTGTCGTCAAATTTTTATTGCGATAATATGGACACATCATGCGATTTCTTGTCGTCGTTGCCGCCGGCGGTATCGCCGTGAGGTTCCGTATATATTTAGGTGTATGTATGGTATATGCCGAGCCATGCTGTATGACATGGGGTATATGCGGGTTATATTGCTAGGCCATTCTATCGATGAAGTTACTCCTACCAGGTCTGACAATCTTCACAAAACAATTTCATAACTTTGAGAATGGCAGCCCGAAAACAAAATGTCATAAAAGAAAACAGCGATGGCTCTTGCCTCTTATCTTAAATTTTCTAAGGCCTAAATATGAAATTTGCTTAACAATAATAGAACTCAAACCTGAAAATGATGTAATTTTAGTAGCACTGGTGTGATCTACCTACGGGATCGGCCCAGGCAAGAGGTTCGGAACATACCCGATACAGAAGAGTAGTGGTAAAGCTGCTAAGAAACACATTGGCTTTAATTATTTAAACAGAAATGAAATCGTTGGACCGCTGGAGAGAAGCGGAGGGCCCCTAGCAAAACAGCTCTTCCTTACTTGTCTTACGTTTATTTCATTTCACACTGCCATTAGAGCTACTACTCTTATACTTCGTGTTATACGCTAACATGTTGCTAACGCGTTCATTGCTTCACCATAATCGTGAAACTGCGAGTTCTTTTTTTACACTGTCTGTCCCTGGTAATGTGCCCTTAACACGCCAACGTTTCCCTGGTAAAACTTTTTAGCCCTTTCTCAAGCTGTATCTTTGGACTTGTATATTGCGTATCTTAGGAATCTACGGAGCGCATGGACTTCAATTCTGAAACTTCTTTTGGTATAAATTTCTCGTAAAATTTTCATGGAAAAGGTACATTGACCCGGTGGACAAAGAAGCGAGAAGTACGTCTCCCTATTTTATTTCTTGAGCTGTTTCGCCGATCGCAGATGAGTTGGTAAGTTCTCTTTCGCTCCGGGCTGTAATTATTCTAATCTTTGTTTCGTAATTCTTAATGTCTTCGAAACTAGCCGACTTCAGTCATGAGCCATTTCACACAGCGTAGAGCGACGACAGCGCTCGTTGGCGCCAAGTGGGAACACGCCACTGCGTTTGAATTCACCGTCGATGCACAGCAAGCAATCATGTACCGGACGCAACTAGAGCTCGGAAGCATGGCGAAAGAGAATATACCTTAAAAGGAAGACTGATGCACTGATATGACGGCAAAACTGCGACTACAAATTGGAGCGTTCGGCTTCGTAGCCCAAGCTTCAGAGTCTTTACAGATGCGTAGGCGAAGACAGCTAATTCTCACGAGACACGAAGCTCTTCCACATGAACGGCTCTTTTATTAATGTTAGAACTACAAGATCATAGCAAAGCAGCGTCAGAGCTATTGAGGCGCAAGCTCGGAGAGCACGGATTTCACAGTTTTTTCTTTCTTTCTTTGCGCCACAGGTGAGCTCTGTGTGATCTGCGTGGTACCAAATTAAGTCAGAATGCGTCACAAAGGTACTTTCATTGTATACGACGATGCATCAGCTCGGTGTCCCCAGGAGTTACAGTCGGTGCAAAAAGCGCCGGCGAAGATGCCCTTCGAGTATCGCGCTTACATTGCTAGTCACTGTACGCAGTGTTACCTACAGAAGGCGCGTATCCAGTCTTTCCTTCTATCTGGTGAGTCCGCGATGAAAACCGACGATTGAAGTAAAAGGCCTAAGCTGCTGCAGGCATGTTTCAGAAATGTTCGTGCACCCAAAAACGCAACGTGTTTGATTGGATTTGTATTCACGTGGTACTTAGGCATCGCAAAACAGAAAGAAAACGACGGAACTTATTAAATCAACATAGGTGGCGGCAACGCCTGCTCAAGCCGGCCTCGACCTCACAATGCCATCACACTCGCGGCCCCGCCTCATAAAGGCGACATCAGTCCAAGCTCATCCCGCGCCTAATGCCTATTAGATGGCAGAGCACAGCGTCACTCGAAGGTTGTAATATCGCCGACAGTTTAGTTGGTTGGATAGTATGGGTTTAAGGGCACAAAGGCTACTATGGCCATGCTGGGCTAATCACAAGACAAAAGGAAACATAACGGTAAAGCAAGTAAACCTGCAATACATTATAGTTGGTGTAAATAACCAGATTTGTCTAAAATGTCGAACAGGTTACTAAATGGCACTACGGGGTCACCTGCTACTAATGGGGCAGGGTGTAATGGAGTATGTAAATTATGCATGCTGTGTAAAAACCTCGGTCACTGTGTGTCGATGTGTGGGCATGTTACTAGGATGTGTAAGACTGTAAGAGGTTCATGACATTTTTCGCAAGTTGGCGGGTTTTCTTTTCGGAGGAGGAAATTGTGTGTCAGCATATATCGCCGAAAGTTATTGTCCGAGAATACGTCCATATTACGGGAACCCACGTGTTCCTGGTCATGCTATATGACTTGCACTAATTTCAAAAGCAAATCATTTAGTTACGTAGTGGGTGCCGAAAAGCTAATCAAATATGAACAGGACGTGATTTATCAATCCCATAGTCCTTCGGAAGCGCCGAACGCCGCCTCCTTTGTACATTTTGACTATAGAAGGAAATAATATTAGGGCACATAGCGAATTATTCATTCGAAAATAATATACGCCTATTAACGCCAAAATCCGCCGTAGTCCGCGGCGTGACCAACAAGCAGCGAAAGAGACCGAAAAGCCTAGCATTGAGGTCGTTTCTTAGGGAGGTTCCTATACACAAATAAATGAATGCCTTTGAAAAGAAAATTCAGTAAATTTTGGTTTTTGTGATAATAAAAACCGTGCCTACGTGATGGGAGATGACCATGCTTTCCCGACTCCATGGCAGCACTACGGTTCACGTTAACTAAAGGTGCGCCTAGTGCGTGCGTAATTGCAGTCGTCACATAGCAGTCATCTGGCCTCCTAAACGTGTCACTTAGTGGGTTCGTGGTTAGGCACATGATGGCACAGCCAATGGTCAGGAGGTGGCGCCATGCGCTAAGTGTGAATAGGGTGCCTGGATGTACTCCTCGCCCGCCGCTCCGTTCAGGGTGGAGCCAAGCGCGTCGTCTGCTACGGCGTCCGCCATGTTCTTGCCCGCTGCGAGCAGCGCGTTGTTGGCGCGCGTGTGGATGAGCGTTTTGACGGAAGCAATGCGCTTTTTTGATTACTACGATTACTTCGATTACAAATTTCTCTACTATTAAGAAATATTTTTGCACCGAAAAAATATGTGCGCCTTCCCTAGGGCCCCTCTTTTATGCCAGCTCAACTCCCTGTTTCTATTTAGTGTTGTTTTAATGCTGTCGTCTGGAAGTACCCCCGTAAAGCGCGTTGCAACTATTGATAAGCGGCCTGGCGCGTTTTGTTTACGAACTGTAAATACAGAAATTAAGTTGTGCGGCAATCCCTTTGTTTTACAGTGGGAAATGATGCGTTAAACACAAGCGTTCATAGAGGAATGCAAAAATTGCTACGCTACCTGCATTTCTGTTCTTCGCGAAGAGTTACGCCGTGAACCTGCGTTGCTTGTGAGCATGTTGGTATGCAGCCCTGGAAATTCCTATTTAATAAGATGATGCCAGTGGTAAAGAAACGAGGTCAATAAGTGACGAGTAGATACGTGATTTCGGTCACGACGTTTGGGTCGCCATGCAGGTTTTTATTATGCCAGCTGTCAGGAGGTGTCAATTGCCACAGGTCTTTCGTAAATCTCAGACCAATGACCAGAAACTACAATGAAGCCTTGAATTAACTTGAACAAAATAAATTAGAATGTCAGCTTGCAGCTCAGTTCGATCAGTTGGAAAAAAAGCGGATACCTTGTACAGCCACAAGGTGAAAAATCAGCACGCACAGCAAAGTAAGAATAAACAATTGAATGAAAACTATATTAAAAGAGTAACACAAATGAAATGAAAGTTTTTGAATTCTGGCGATTTGCATTAAAATTTAGTTTCAGTGTTCACTGTAGGCTCACTCCTGCACACGTCTTGCTTGCATGCCCGTCAAGTCCCGTTGCCGCGGCTTGACGCAGGTGCACACGCAGCCTCTGTCTCGCGTAGTTTGACACAAGGAGCTTTTCCACTGTTTCTTTGCGTTCCTGACAGGCGCCCGTTACGCCCCACCGCAACATCTTTGTCAAGTATGCGGTTCCCGCCTTCAAAGGAGATTTCATGGTGAAAACGCTTTCCGTCCAGGTGGTGATACCATTAAAATGTTCCTCGCAAGATTTGAGAACCAGCATGACTGCATCGCTTGGGTAACGAAGGTTGCTGCCTTCAGACACGTATTCCTTGAGGGACGTCAAGTACGCATGCTCACTGCTGCTTGAGCCTAACAATGCGGGCTTGCACTGCCCGCAGTGGCCAACAGATTTGAGGATCCCTTTTATAAGAAACCCACCGATATGAAACAAAATCTCGCACTCAGCTGATTTTACCTCGTCGACAAAGGGGATCTCCGAGTCGTCGATAGCTTCAATCTCGGCTGCCGTTTGTTCTGGCATACCTGACGAGAGCAGGTCGATCAGGTACTGTGCGTCATCGACATCGTAGCTAGTCGTTGACGGTGTGTAGAAGAATTGGCTGACGCAAACAAGCTTCAACGCACACTTCACATCGTAGGCGCTTGGAACAGGCTTCCTGAGACGTATAACCGAAAATAGATTTTCCAATCAGTCCTGCAGTCCTGGAGCAATCGGCTCGTGAGGAAGAACTTGTAGCCTTCACTTCTTAGAAGGACATCCTGCAGGCGAATGATCACAGCAGCGGCTATCAAGAAACCCGCCTGTGAGGGATTCCATTCGGATGTGCTCCCCATGTTTGTTCCCCGAATGGTCTCAGACGCCAAGCACAATACGTCTATGGCAGCGTGATATTTGTCCATGTGTTCAAGACTCAAGGAAGTTGATGGGTGTCGTGATGACATAAGAGCATACCACTTAAAGACAAGCTCTAAAAACCACGCTGTAGTTTCCGTCTCCGGATCCAAGATCTTCTGCTTTATCAAGTACCGAATCCCGGCAGGAGCTTCTCGAAAAAACTGAACGGCCACTCCCACCTTCATCTTCGTAAAATGCCCGTTCGACACGTGGATGTCCGAGAGCTTTGGCGCGACTTTCAGCTCCAGTTTTTTGTCAAAGTCTACCACTCCGCGCATGTGCTCAAGTTTTACTTCTCTTGTGAGTAGGTCATGTTGACACTTGGTTGCATCACTAATGGTGAAAGCGACAGAACTCAGAAGTTGGCCCCTGATATTCTTAAGTACGTGTGCAGCATCTGCAGTTAAGAAGATTTCTTTGTCTTCTAGACAAGGATGTGGTATCGAGCATATGGTGTTGGAGTTCCTGTGGCTAGAGAAGCGAAATTCACGCCACATTGCCCTGTTGGAAGAACCCATATCCGAAGTGACGACGCGGATTCTCAGGGAGATATCTGCGCAAACTTTCACGATATTCAATATGTAGTCTTTGAGAATAAGGCCGTCTATGCTCCTTTGAGTAAAGTGATAGGCAATCACTTGTTTCCACCGCCGGTTAAGACCCCCTATCATGAACACCAAGGCATGGTGGGCAGGTTCATCCGGCTTTGCTGGTAAAGTTGTTCCCCCAAGAACAACATCTTCAGCGCGATCAAGCTCATAGCCCCTGGCAATCTCCATCTCGTCTAGTAGCAGAACACAGTCTTTTTCAATGTCTTGCATACCCTCCGCTTTCGTTTTTAGCAGGTCGATCACGTCAGTCAGAACACCGGGAAGAAAACTGAGTGCCTGTAGGCGACGCGCCAGAGTTCTGTTAGTTGGCAGCGGGTACCCGAGTTTCCTTAAGGTTTCATAGCCGGACGTCCCGAATGAAAATTTAATTTGAAGTGCTTGCTTAAGACTTTGCGGAGACCAAGTACTCCCTTTGTTGCTATTGCGTGACAGTGCCTGTATTTGGTCTTCGTTAAGGAACTTGATGTTCTTTCCGAATGTTTCGATGTTACCTTCGAGCTTCTTAACTTTTTTTCGGAGACCTTGGATTGTTGAGTTTGCCTGGGTATGCAATTCTTGAAGTTCGCAGTATTTCTGTGTCAGGTCTGCGAGCTGCTTACTTAATTCTGAGCAAGAGGTACAAGCAGACTGCCGGTCAGAGGCCCCGGCATTCATTCCACTGGCTGAGACTTGCAGACCTGCTTCGTCTGTTACCAGTGCATTTGAGCTGGCGTCCTGTGGGCCGCAATTCTGTCCTTGAGTCAGCTCAAACCTGCCTGGTGATGACATTGGGTCCATCGCAGCTTCATGATCATCAGTGGCTATGTCGTGTTGATCTTCAAGTAGGGCCGAGAGAACAGCGGGTCCGGTCCTATCCTTTGGTGCCTTTCTGTGACTAGGCAAAGCTGCGAAAACTAAGGATATCATCAAAATGCATCCCATAAACAGCATTATGCAACAGCGGTACATGCCACGAACGACTTTCTTAATGTCTTTTCACTTTACTGTCGAAAGCACCGCTTGTTACATTCGTTACACGCTTAGAACTCCTGTAGAGCGAAAAAATCTCATTTTCGGTCAGGGTCACTAATTTTTCGTGCCCGGCGCCCTTGTTCTCATATATATATATATATATATATATATATATATATATATATATTGTCACAGTCGGTAATGACGCTGATGGTGGTCTTGGAGACGACGAAGAAGTGTTTTAGCAAGATCGATGCTCTACGCTTGTTGGCTCAGCCATTAAAAGCTACCTGTAAATAGACGAACGCTTCTTCCTTCCCGTAACATCATTGGTGGAGGTGCGGGGTAAGTCAAGTTGTACGACACCGGTGGAACAGTCAATCAGAGCAGAATGGGCGGACAAAAAGTCGAGTCCGAGGATCACATTGTGAGGGCAACGTTCAAGCACACTAAACAAAGCGGACGTGTGGCGACCGGCGACACTGACACGAGCAGTACACATTCCAAGCACAGCCGGAGTTCCACCATCGGCGACCTGGAGCAGTCGAGTCGGAGCAGGGGTAAGTACCTTTTTCAAGCGCGTTCGAAGCTCCGCACTCATGATGGAAATTTGGGCTCCAGTGTCGATGAGTGCTGTAACGGGCAAACCATCCCTTCCCGTAACAATATATATATATATATATATATATATATATATATATATATATATAGAAGTTACATAGCAACAGCTTAAGAACGACCCCTCCCCCACCTCCTACCGAGAGATGAATATGGAACACGCTGAAAAATTGAACAACTTACGTCTGAAGGAAAACACTGCGGGCACCGCATTTGGCTTTAGTTTTTTCCATCCGTCTGCTCTGTTTTGCTCGAAGCTGTCCTCTTCGAAATGAGCCTGCGCGTTCATAGAAAGTCGTAAAATTTATTTCCTTCGCAAGATATGACCAGTGTTCACACGCCTACAATTGCTGTGTTTCGTACGTTCCTAAACATTTTCCGAACTTTACTGCAACTGCTACATTTAAAACCGCACTATTATGTTACGCAAACAATTCCGCACGTGCGAGTAACGACCAAGTAACGTTAATTAGCAATGGTTATACTACAGGGTGCCAGAACACTGTCGAACTTTGGGCGCACCATTTTTTTCCAACCAGCTTTTTCCTGGTGGTCCTGCGCCGTCCGGAAGGGCGAGATGAACGACTCAAATTGATTCGCCTGCAGCACCGAATAGCTGAAAAAAATCAACGAACGCGCAACACACCACTCCATAAACAACACAGACGCGCACATAGGTTTTCGGAACATGACGGAGACAGTCGAGGTGTTATTGCTTGTAAACACTTTAATGTTACTGCTACTAGTTTGCTTAACTGGTAATCTACTTGTCAGCCCAGTGTTAACTACCAGGAAACATTATACGCAATCTACTTCGATCATCACTAATGCTTAAGAAAGTCCACGTCGGAAAAATAATTCCCACGAAGCGCCTCAGTACTCACACTGCATATGCACGAGGTGTTCGTGGGCTGCCATTTGTCCCGCTTGATCCTTGCAGTCCACAAGATTCTTCTTCTTGGATCTCTTGGGAACTGAAACATTCGCCAACCATTCCTTGAGTGATTACTGCGCAACGGCACGCAGCAGCCGGGCATTTTGTGCCGACGACACCCAGCGAACGCGTCGCAGCAACGTCCTACCACCTGCACCGTGCAGCGCGCGCGGCGGGCATGAACATGGCGGCGGTGGCTAGAACAAACCGATTCTGGCGGCAGCGGCGCCGTCAAAGAATGTCTCCACCCTGAAAGGAGCCGTGGGCGAGGAGGGCATCGAGGCACCCTAAGTGTGACAAATACAAAGCGTTATCTCAAACTGAGCGCCGCTGAGCGGTCCTTCGAGGGACGAAATGTTCCCTCCTCGTGGGCAAACGAGTGCGTTGAGACGCTTGTCGTAATTGGTTTTGTAATTGGTTTTGCCTCAGCGAGACGCATTGAGAATGCCGGCGCGAACTTGCGCGGAGAAGAAATACCGGGACAAATAAATGTAGCCAAAGGGACTATAGCGCTTTTGCATTTCCACCCGTAAGCAGTGTTTAGTGTGTCTGCCAACCTTTTCTTTCGCGCAAGCTTAGATGCCCCATCTGTCAAATCTCCGAAATAATGTTTCTCGTTGCGAGGAAAGCAAGCGGCGGAGGGGGAAGGCGCTGCCTGGAGGTGGAGAATAGAATAGCGGCGTTCGTGCCGCTTTCGTTTCTGCTTCGACGCCGAGGTGCTCGCTGTGCATGTTCGCGCCGTCCTTACGTTTGCGCGTAACCGACGTTCTTAAATTGAAACGTCATTGTAACTTTTTGTATTCTGCGAAAGACCACCCAAGAAATCTATTCTCGTGTTGCTGTATATCTACTGTAGGCCCACTCTCTAAAGTGGTAAGGAAATGTTCTCTCCTTCTTTGCTCGTGAGAGCTAAAGATTTGAGACGCTGTCGATGAGACGCTCCGCCTCTGATCGGCGCTTTGCCGCAGCATAGGTGATGAATCCGGCTTTCTTCATCATGAAGATGCCGTTCCCTTCCTTCTGCCGGCCGTGTTCCTCGACACCCTCTATGCAATGGGCACTTCCTGGGCTCTATTCGAGTTTTCTTGGAACGCCACCGACTTGCATGTACTTTCTACAGTGCCGCCAATGCCTCTGAATACTCAGCACGCTCGATCTGCTGGATCGTAGACACGGATTCAGAAGTGGCATCGACAACGTCACTCCGCCAGCTACTTAGAAACGACCAGCAATCACCTTCCACGATCTGTTCGCTCGGCGCCTGTGCCATGGCAGAGTGATCAAATCCGGCTTTCTTCACCATGCCGGTTAGTCTAGCGCACAGCTTTTTTGCTAAAAATCCTGTAATAATTTCCTGATACAGCTGCGGAGCATTTCATGTTTTACTGCTGCTGCTACCAAATTCTCTCACGGTGTACAAACTCGTTACTGCTTGCTCGTGACATCAAAACAAATCCTGAATCTGACAAGTTCGATAATACTCTGGATGAATGAAAAAAGATGTCTGCTGGCCAGACAACACTAATTCACGAATTGCAGGAAATCAAGGCAAGCATGTTTTCCGGAGAAAGAGCAATATTTTACCTTAACACAAGCCTCACCGATGTTTAAGAACATTTCCAGGCTCTGCCCAAAATTAAGACAGAGCTTGA
This sequence comes from Dermacentor variabilis, assembly GCF_050947875.1. Taxonomy (NCBI): domain Eukaryota; kingdom Metazoa; phylum Arthropoda; class Arachnida; order Ixodida; family Ixodidae; genus Dermacentor; species Dermacentor variabilis. Next base: position 62,747,026 of record NC_134573.1, on the reverse strand, counting down.
GAAACTTCAGTCTACCGCTGAACAGACAGCGCATTTGGCTCATGATCTGGAGCTTTGTCTTCACATTGCTTCCCAATGCTGTCTTCACAAGAGCAAATGTTTCATGGCATTCTTCATCAATCCCTCCTGAAGCACTTGCCGAGTCCAAAAAGCTTATCATCGATAATTGTCTTCGGCACATCGAAGTAACTTTGGATCCCAAATATATCGAGCGCACTCACCAACTGGGTCGTCACACCCTTGACGACCAACGCCCTGTCATGGTCGAATTCACAGCATTCAAGACCAAAGAGGCTATTCTTTCCAGCTGACCAGAATCAAATAAAGAAACCGATTTCCGTGTCGCCGAAGAATATTCAAATCATGTTCGGTAACATCCCTGAGCAACTCGTTGCCTTCGCAAACGAAAACTAAGATTTTCGCTCTGCTATACCACGCTGCATATTGGTCCCAAGCGCTATTTCATTGACGAGACGTCTGAAAAAGTTTAAGAAGTCGCATAGCACACATCAGTCTACGTCAGTCTACGCAGTACCCATATCCACTTGTCGTCCTAGAACCAAAGCCCTAACAAGTCTTGGTTTTCGGGAATTTGCCCAAACAAACGCAACTTCCTTCGAAAAGGAGAGCTTACATCTAACCTTGCATCATCTCCAGGCACTAGCATACTTGTACTAGCTTAAACGTGGCTCAACATTAACATAGGTTTTGCGAAGTTTTATGCGATTTGCCAAAATTTTGACTCTTCAGCACTGACAGTGGCCGTTCTGGCGGGAGACGTGTTTTAATTGCAGCTCATAAGAAGAACCATTGTATCTTGTAATTCTCTCATCGGACCTTGAGATATTGTGGTTCGTATGCAGCACTGCGCCAATACCAATACTAACTGGTGCCTGCTAGTGACTACTCCATGATAGTCCCGACTTCCCCCACAAGCTGAACAATGTTTTGTAACAAACAACAGTCAAGTATCTGAACGCGCGAAATTTTTTTTTGTGACTAACTACTCCTCTATTCGCTGGCGCCATCTTCCTCATATTTTGCTGCCTCAGGAGCTTCGCCAATTTCTCAACCTCGGTCTTAACTTAAATCTTTCCAAAATAATAGCTAAACCAACGAGCATCACAGACACATCACAAAACATTGTAGAAATCATTTTAACTAGCCATTCGGAGACGTTAACTTCGATTACATGCGTTGGAGAAACCAGAGACTGGAATGGAATTCACGCAACAATCATTATTTCTCGTGAATGAAAGAACGTGTCGACAAATAAAACTATAGGATAAGGCTGACTACATAGCAATAAATGATGAGGTAAATTACGTTCCCAGATTTCAAACTTCGCCACCGTCAGAACACAATTCACGATAATTGGTCAACCTTCAAGCTTCCGATCAGTGATCTAACGAAGAGGTAAATCCAAAAATGGACCATTAACGCTGATGGCGAGATTCCTTGGTTTACCAAAACACATAAAACATTGAAAAAAAAAAACACAAGAAACCGTGGCTTTACCGCGCCCCGAATATCTTACCAAGTTCTGTTGCTCGGGAAGCATACTTGTGTGCGGTCCATTGCTCGAAACGTTACTTTCTTCGCCAAGACTTACCCTAGTGAGTGAGTGAGTAAAAACGTTATTCAATATAAATAAAATAAGGCAGGATGGTTGGGGACCCCATTCCAGGGCCCCACTGGCATGAGCGGCTCGTTGAGCGTTGTCCAAAAGAGCCAATCGGCTCTCCCGACCCTCGTCCGCCAGCCATGCCTCCCACTGCCTATTCGTCATTAGTGGATGTTGGTTTAATATGGGGCTTTCTATGTGCGGAGGCCTCCTGGGGCACTCCCATGTGATGTGTTTTAGTGTGGGTGTGTCTGTGCACTATGGGCACTCGTCAGTGAAGCTCGTGGGGTGGATTCTGCGTAGGTGGTGTAGGTTGGGTATGTATTCGTCTGTACACGACGCCAGTCCCTCTCCTGTTGGCTGTTTATATCGGAGTGAGGATATGCAGGGCGTCTCCGCTCCTGCCTTTGCCGTAGGAGGATGTTACGGGAATTCGGTGGAAGGTCGTCGCTGAGCCATGCCATTGCTGGGACGTTTAATCCTCGAGCACAACGGTCTGCCCTTGCCTTTCCTTCCAGTCCATCGTGTGGTGGACACCACATGATAGTGCGGTGTCCTTCTAGTTGATTGCCTGAAATTTTTGAGTATTGATTGAGGTGCCGTGCTCTTTAGAAATAGGCGGCAAGCCGCTTGTGAATCGAATAATATTACAGCCGAACTGGTGTGGCGCTCGGCCTTCTGAATGGCCAAGGCGATGGCTGAAGCCTCTGCCACGCATACCGACGTGGCTGTTAAGGATGCCGTTGTTATATTGTTCTGACACGTAGACACTTCGGTGAAGGGGTGTGAGCTGGTTCGACTTACATCTGTGTAAAACACTCCCGGTCCCATGCCACAACGTTTGTGAAGAGTCTTTACCCTTGCTCTGCGTCGTCCGGGATGGTACTTGGGCTGCATGTTTGTGGGAATTGGGGCCACCGCGATATGCGATCCAACCCATTCTTATTTTCTGTGAATTTCCTTCTCATAATCAGGGTTCTCTGTGATTATTGACCTAGGAAAACGTACTCCTTCAGAGACTGTAGAAGCCGACTGGCGATCCTGTACTATTGTTCCTTTGGTCGGCTATTTATCGTAATATTTGTTTTCTTCATATTAATCTTCAACCATACTCGTACACCCCTTTGTTAAGGTCCTCAATCATTTGTTGTAACTCATCTGCATTGTTGGTGAGTAGAACAATGTCATCGGCAAACCGAAGATTGCTGAAATATTCGCCGTCGGCCTTTACTCCGAAGCGTTCCCAGTTTAATAGCTTGAATACTTCTCCTAAGCACGCATTGAATAGCATTGGAGAGATTGTGTCTCCCTGTCTGACCCCTTTCGCTATAGGTATCTTCCTGCTCTTCTTGTGTAGAATTAAGGTAGCTGCAGAACCTCTGTGGAAAATTTCAAAGGTATTTGTGTAAGCAATATGTACTCCTTAATTACGCAAAGCCGCTATGACTGTTGGTATCTCTACTGCATCAAATGCATTTTCGTAATCTACGAAATCCGTATAGAGAGCCTTATACTCAGCGGATTTCTCGATAACCTGAATAATGACATGGATGAGATCCATTGTAGAGTATCCCTCCCTGAAGCACGCCTGTTCCTGTGCTTGACGAAAGTCCAGTGTTGCCCTTATTCTATTGGTCAATATTTTGGCAAATATATTACATAATGCTGGGAGTAAGCTGATGGTCCTATAGTATTTCAGTTCTTTAACGTCTCCCTTGCTGCGAATTAGTATAATGTTTGCATTCTTCCAGCTCTCTACCATCCTTGCAGTCTATAGACACTTTCTATAAAGAACCTCCAGTTTTCTAAGCATTATGTCTCCTGCACCTTTGAATAAATCTACTTTTATTCCATTTTCTTCTGCCGCTCTTCCTCATTTCATGTCTTGCAAGGCCCTTGTGACCTCATCGCTATAGGAGGAGTCCCTGTATCTTGTTCATTCCTGTCTTTATTTAGGTATCCTGACTCCTCTCGGTACTGTACAGGTCCTTATAGAATTCTTCCGCTGCTTTTACTATATCTTTGAGATTACTGATGACATTACCCTGCTTATCTTTGATTGCATACATCTTGGTTTGTCCTATGCCGAGTTTCTTTCTCACTGATTTCAGACTGCATTCATGTTTTACGGCTTCTTCAATCTTTCTCACGTTATAATTGCGAATATCACTTATTTTCGCCTTGTTCATCAGTTTTGACAGTTCCGCAAATTCTATCCTATCTCTTGAGTTGGACACTTTCATTTTTTGTCGTTTCTTTATTAGGAGCTTTGTTACTTGCGCTAGCTTACCTAATGGTTGCCTTAGTGCCTTGCCTCCCAGTTCAGTTGCTTCCTCTGAAGCCAGCCTAGTTACGGTTTCATTCATTAGCTCAATGTCATCATCATCTCTCTGTTCTAAGTCTGCATATTTGTTTGCAAGTACCAGCCTGAATTTGTCTGCTTTTACCATTACTGCCTCAAGGTTCACCTGTTTCTTCTTGACCAATTTTGCCCTTTTTCTCTTCAAATTCAGATGAATCCTAACCCTCAATAACCGATCATCACTGCACTTTACCGTATCTATCACTTCTACATCTTGCACTATGCTGGGATCAGTAGAAAGTATGAAGTCAACTTCATTTCTTGTTTCACCATTTGGGCTTTTGCAAGTCCACTTTCTGTTACTACGCTTTCTGAAAAAAGTGTTCATCATTCGAAGCTTATTCCTTTCTGTGAATTCTACCAGCATCTGTCCTCTAGCGTTCCTAGAATCGACGCCGTAGTTGCAAATTGCTTGTTCACCAGCTGCTTTTTCCCTACTTTTGCATTGAAGTCGCCCATTACAACAGTATACTAAGTTTTCACTTTTCTCATCGCTAATTCAACATCTTCATAACATTGATCGACTTCCACATCATCTTGACTGAATGTTCGAGAGCAGGCTTGTACAACCTTTAATCTATACCTCCCATTCAGTTTGCCTCAACTACAGCTACCCTCTCGTTAATGCTGTAGAATTTGTCAATGTTGCCCGCTATGTGCTTATCGATTAGGAATCCTACCCCGTATTGCTTCTTTATCTAGGAGAGCCCTATAGCAGAGGTCATAACGCATATAACGTCGCAACTGCATACTCGTCAAAAGTGTGGTGTAGACGAAGCCCCTAGAATCTCTTTGCTCTAGCGCATTCGGGGAGACCAAGGCTGGCTTCGAAGGCTTTTCTTATAATTGTGTTCGCCTGTGTAATTTCTTGCTTTCTCAAGGCCTGATACGGAAGGGCGTATGGTATGCGGCTAATTACGAATGTGTGAACCAGGCTAACCGTCTCTCCCTCAGTCAGGCCGTATCTCCTTGTGGCCAGTCTACGCATCATTCTGGTCGCATTTCCTGCGACCCCCTTTAGGTTCTGAAGGGTGTGGGATGTTCCAGCGTTCTGCTGTATCCACATTCCCAATATTCTGAGTGTCTCCACTTCACGGTTTGGCTGCCCGTCGAGAGTGAGAGTGAGTGGTGCCCAGTCCTTCTTTCTTGCGTATTTCGTACGCACCCGAATGAATTCCAATTTTTCGGGTGCGCATGCCATGACCGCCGCCCTCGCGTATTCCACGACTGCGTCTATAATAACACTTAGAAGAGTTTCTTGCTTGTCGCCATAGGACCCCTGGTGAGCCCAGAACGTGATGTCATCGGCATATATCGCACGGCCGAGATTCGGGTGTTTATCTAGCTGTAGGGCTTCCTTTTTCATCCCCCACATTAGATAGCAGAGGAGATAGTATAGCTCCCTGAGCTGAGGGGTGCCTCTGTCGGGACAATTGAAGGTGTCGGACCTCATGGAGCCTATTCCGATTGTGGCCGTGCGGTCACTGAGGAACGAGTGCACGTATAGTTATAGGATAGGATAGGGATAACTTTATTAAAGTGCCTGCAAACAACGGTTTAACACGTCGTGACGCTGGCAAAGCGTCGGCCCGGGGTTATACCCTACTCCGCACTACCCCCATTTGGATCCGTTTGTAGTGGGTCATGAGGTCTGTGCTTTTCGAGCGCACCCCGGGCCTGCTGGACGGCCCATAGTTGTGTGTCCTTGTCTGTAGACCGCAGTGCACCTTGAAGTTCGGGCGGGTAAGCACTTGAGGTAGCTGCTGTCGGGAACCTGGCGCAGTCCCACATGATGTGCCATTGGTCCGCCGGACCCGCTACACATAGTTATAAATTCGTGTTGCGCAGTTCACCACTTCCAATCGCTTTAGAATAGTGTGGTGGGTGGTGCTGTCAAAGGCCTTTTTGATATCCAGTGTCAGTACAAATTTATCGCCTGACCCTCTGTTGGGGCGCAGAACCTCGTACTTGAGTTGTAGAAAAACATCCTGCGCCGACACCTGGGGTCGGAAACCGAACGAGCTGGAGGGGAACATGTTTAGTTGTATGTGGTTCTACAGCAGTACCTGCACAAGCATTTCAAACAGGTTTTCAATGTTAAGAGGCTTACCTGGTTTAGGAATGAGAATAATTTTTGCTTTCTTCCATTCTTTTGGAAGGAGGCCCTCTTCTGTCCGGACCATGTCGTTAAAGAATTTTTCCGTTGTCGTTTCAATTGTTCCTGTGACTCAAGCGTGAATGACTCTGATCAGCTCGGCCCATTCTCCTACGTCTGTTATGCTACCGATCGCTTTCCGTTTTTCACGAAATTTGGTCCAGTAAGATAGCCTTGCCTTCTTGACAGCTCTTCGAATCCTGGTTGCATTAACCGATATGCCTAAAATATAGTGATAGCTTCCTAGGGTTTCACCTAGGTTTGTCCATCGCGTCTCACTTTCGTTGTTGGTGAACGTGAGGTCGGGGGAAGTGCCCTTGGAGACGCCCTTCCCCGATTCCCGTTGGGAGATCCGGTTGGGTTAGCTGGAAAAGTCCGAAGCGCTCTACGACGTCTGCTAACAAGATGTCCTTGGGATTATATCTACTGTAGCCCCAGTTTGAGTGTTGTGCGTTAAAGTCTCCTAACAATAATAAGTTGTCCATACCTTGAGCGAGTCTCATTGCGGTGGTCACCACGTTTTCGAAATCCGCCTCTTTGTCACTGAGAGAACTATAAATTTTGATAATAATTGTGGTAGGTTTGCCTCTTTTCAGCGGCGAAATCGTGATTATCTGGTGCTGAATAGGTTCCCCAAAAAATAATGTACGCTAATCGTGACATCCTTCTTGACATAGGTGGCAATGGGAGTGTAATCTGGGTGAGCATAAAGCTTGTATCCTTTGAGTTTTTAATTTTGTTTCCCTCTTTCCTGAATACAGATAACACCGGTAGGGATTGGTGCCGATTCGATGTAGTGCGTGAAATTATCCAATTTCTTGCGTAGCATGGAAAAAATGGCGGCGTTATTTATGGATATCACTACCATTTCTGAACATGCTCCTCAGATACGTCTCCGCCTGCAAAAGGTATCACGAAACACGTATTCCCCATTTTCCTCACCATCCCTGAGATGCACAAAAAGTCTGATATGGCTGTTTCGGCAATATTCCAATTGGCTCAATCTCACTTGTTCGAAAAATTTCCAGATTATCTTCATGTTTTCACAGATGCATCTGTACACAACGACGGTCAAGGCGCCTCTGCAGCTTTTTACTGCCTTCAACTCAAGTACGACGTATCTTTCAAATACCTCATCCAACTTCGTCAACAACTGCGGAACTAGCAGCGAATAATGTTGCATTGAAATACGTGCAAGAGGAGTTAATTACATCGAAGGTTGTCATCTTTACGGACTCCCGTGCTGCCCTTAGCAGGTTACAACACAGTGAGCTTGATTGTCCACTTGTGCGCAGCATTAATGACTCTGCGAGCAAAATTCTGCGAGCAAAATTACATCACGGGGGTATCTCTCATTGCTCAATGGATACATTCACACGTAGGAATCGCCGGAAATGAAGAGGCTGATCGGCTCGCTTCAAGTTGCGTTCATAACAACTGTGACTGCCCAGAAATTTTGTGCAAGCTTGATGACGCTCGTATGCTGATTCGTCGCCACCTACTCAAGCAGCATCCAGATCAGCGCGCCGCAAATGGAACGTTGCCGCCCCGTGTTCGTGGTCGAGGCTTGCCTCGTCGCGCTAGAGCACAACTGCTCAAGCTACGGGTTGGTTGCGTGAACGTGCACGAACGTTTATACAGACAAGGGCGTGCGGAAAATCCATTGTGCACGTCTTGTGGCTGCTACGAGACACTTCAGCACCTTATATTTGAGCGTCGCGCTTTCAGTCGCAGTGAGAAACTATCATCTCCTTGGCCTACGGTGTGCGACACTCGAGGAATGTTTATACCCCAGTGGCTGTACATCTAAACGTGATCAGGCCCATCGCGCCCTACTAACCTTTATAGAACTAACTAACTTAGGTTCATGTTTGTAGCATGAACATTCAACATTCTGTAGTAGCGTGACCTTCAGTGACCGGCCCTACTGTGAGTGATCAGTACTGTACCCTAACGCTTCTTCCTTCGAAGATGGGAGGTGGCGGGTTCAAACACCTTATACTGTATATTGTGAACCGACTACCGGTAAAACGGTAATTACGTGCAGCTTTACTTGGCGTCTCATCGTGCAGAACACAATTAGCCGCATAGCGAACTAGCCATGGATGTGGTTGATAATTGTGGAGGCTGTTCGACGCGGCGTCCCTTTAATTCCGGCTGCAGAGTTCTACTTTAGTCTTTAGATTTGTCCTGTTGCAGGGTTCTACTTTGGTCTTTAGATTTGTCCTGTCGCTCTCCTTTGCTCTTTCCTTTTTCCTCCCCTTCTTCCTATCTTCTATTTCTGTGTTGCTGTCACCTCCCTCCAGAAGAGTAGGCAGGCATTGTGCCCCTTCCGGTGGCAGTTGCCAGCCTGCTCCTCGCTTACCCTTTCCATATACCTGCGTATATGTGTATATGTGTATATGTGTTCAAAACAAATAATAATAATAATAATTGCGTAGCGTGCAACAATTTCATTACCAGATTTCAATGTGTCCTGTCATTGTGTTGTTTGAAATTTAATCCATCGAGAATACTGTCACTGTCATTGTGCTGTATAGCTTTCGGTGTCCTGGTTGGAGCTCCCAGACTTTGACTGACGCTCTTTCGGTGGACGGCTGAGGCTTTTATTTGCACATCCTCTACCATTCGCTTAAGTTTGTGTACCTCTACCAGCATTATTTGCATCCTTTGTGGCAACTGTTTCAGCGCAACCGATTGAACGCTGGAAGCGGTACTTTGTTGCACTGATGTCTGCAGTGTTGATTTGGGAGTGTGGTCCACAATTTGCATGGGCTTCTATGATGTGCTGTTGTTTATCACGCCCTTAAAAGCTTCAAATCGGCTCGTAGCTCGGCTAAAGTGTTATGAATTATTTCGTTTTCTTTTACAATTTTCTTGTACTCCGGCATTTGCGTGATTGGTGTAGGTGTATTCTTAGCATTAGCAGGGGGAGAGGCGACTTGCGTCTAGCTCCCCTGATTATTTTGAGGGGTGCTGCATGCCAGTAGAACCCGTGGGGACTTGCTTCTTGGGAACTCATTCTTTTTTTGTCTGATGTTGCTGCTGGGGCAACTTGGGTCGGAATGCCGATCGTGTTCTGTGGCCCGGCTGCCCGGAATAAGCTCGGCTCCGCGACGGCGAGCGGGTTCTGGAGCGGCTGCGACGATCCGTCGCCGGATGGAACACCGACCCATGAGTCCTCGTCTTCGGTGTCGAACTACTGCAGCTGTGTCTTTGTTGGTTTCTTGGGCCGTGGTCTTGATATCTGCCTGACTGGCTTTAGTCTTTTGGGACATGTGCGGTCACACGTTCGATGATCACCCCAACAAATGGCGCATTTGGGGGGGGGGGCACGTCTGTCCATCGGCAAGCTCCTGCACACTGTACCAGCGGCACACCTGTACGTCTGTCTGCGGAAATACGTCGGCACGGTGTCCCACGAAGCCGCAGATACGGCCTCATCGTACCGCATTTCGGTAGCGTGTGCAGTTTCTCCCCCCCCCTCGAATTAATGAACACACCTTGGCACTTGGCTGCCGTAGAAGGTTAGCAAAAAATTAGTTAGTTACCCAGCATTCTTGTGTCAATCAACTCCAGTCCCTGCGTTCGGGTCCGTTGGTTCGATGGCAGCACGTAAGGACGGGTGTGTGCTTCTATCCCGTGAAATACTCCTCGCGTCGTGTCTTTTCCTGTCGTAACGTACGCATTGACCGGGTGTGATCATCTGTGATGTTCAAGAATTTAATGGCTACCATGACCTTGGCCGCATCGCGATGCTGGATGGATATCACTGCTATGTTGGAGAGAGAGAGAATAAACTTTTTTATTGGGTGAATGCAGCTTTGGAGAGGCGTCCTCATTCCAGATTGCCTTGAGCTTGGGCCGCGTCCTGGCCCCTCGCAATCAGCCGTTGCTGATCCTAGAGGTGGAGCTGGCCAAGGCTCTCTCCCAAAGCTGGGTAGTGGGGTAAGGGTTCGGAGGATTTAATGGTGCCGCTCTGCAACCCCCTACTATGTGCCTGAGGGACCCGGGCTCTGTGCAGAAGCGGAATTGCGGAGAGAATTGTGTAGGGTCCATGAGGTGATTTCTGGTTGGGTGTGGGAATGTATTAATCTGTAGAGCTAGGAGGAATCGCTCCTGCTCTCTAGGTAGGGACTTGTGTGGGGGTGCATATGTTCCGCGGATTAGCTTGTAGTGCTGTGTGATCTCTTCGTACGAGATTAGAGGGTGCATGCGCTCGGGTTCAGATTCCTCGGCGTCGGCTCGGTGGGTCATATCTCGAGCCACGTGGTTGGCGAGCTCGTTGCCAGGAATGCCGTGATGAGCTGGCGCCCAGATGATGACTGATCTCGTTGACGGCTTTTGATTGATGATCCGGGGCGTAGTGGTATGAATTCTGCCGTTAGCAAAGTTGCGGCACGCTTGTTGGGAGTCGGTAACTATGACTTAAACCTCTGTTTAGGAGAGCGCGAGGGATATGGCCGCTTCCTCGGCTTGGAGGGGATTGTTTCGCGTGAGCGAAATGCTGCTCCGATGTTCTTTGTTGACAACTACGGTGGCTGTTGTGGCTGCGCCTCTGGAGCAAGAAGCCGCGTCCGTGTACGCTGTAGAGGGTAAAGTCTCGTATCGCTTGTGTATTGCCAGGGCGCGGGCCTCCCTGCACTCTGCGTGGTGCACTGGGTGCATATTGCGAGGTAGAGGACGTACGGTGATGTTGCTCCGGATGGCATGCGGTAAGCTCACAGTCTGAGGTGGCGGATGGCTCAGAGGGGCAGAGAAACCCAGGCGTAAGAGAATGGACCTCCCTGCTTCCGAAACCGCCAGCCTTGTTCGCTGACTGGATAAATGTGCCTCGATCAGCTCCTCGGCCGTGTTGTGCACACCTAGTCGTAGTAGGCGTTCTGTGGACGTACTGATTGGCAGGCCCATCGCCTGCTTATATGCCTTTCTGATCATTGTGTTGATTTTCTTGAGTTCCGTCGCGTTGAGTAGTGCGTATGGAATAGCGTAAGTTATTCCAGACACGATGAAGGCTTGGACAAGCCGAAGCGTGTCCGCCTCCCCCATGCCTCTTGTTTTGGTTGTTATTCGCCGGATCATATGCGTAACTTGGGCTGTTGTATTCTTAAGCTTCTGAATTATTATTGTATTGGTGCGATCCGACTGGAAAATCATTCCCAATATCTTTACGCTCTGAGACGGAACGATGGTGTGTCCCTCCATTTGTATGTTGATAGTGGGCGAGTCGGATGTGTGCTTCTTTCGCGGCCGACGACATTACCATCTGGTCGTCCACAGGGTCCATCGGGGAAATGGAGAACCGCTTGCAGGAAGCTGCAGACGTGGTGGGCGACTATGCTAAGTCATGCGGGTTCAGCTGCTATGTTGGAACCTCACTTCATGCTTAGTTTAAAATTGTTGTCGGTGGTTGTATCCTGGCACGCCTGCATGACGGCTTTTGCAAGGGCCTGACTGGTTGGAGTAGTATTCCTTGGTGTGGTATGATTAATACCTTCAGGTCACACTTCCGCAGCGCTGCAAGGCGCTTGCATCGTGGGTTCCCGCAATGCGCCATAAGTTTGGCTAAGTTGGTAATCGGACCTAATGACAGTGCACTTCCTTGCGCGGAACGTCTGCCCTGAGCCAGGTTTTAACGCGATAGCGTTAAGGAGCTCGTGTCGCACAAAAGCCGGTGTCGTCGGCGTCGGTGTCGGCGTCCGCGGCGTTGGCCGTGAGCGATAAATCACGGCAAGCACTTCATAAATAAAAAGCAACTTCCAAGATGGGCTGGGCGGGAATCGAACCAGGGTCTCCGGAGTGTGAGACGGAGATGTTACCACTGAGCCACGAGTTCGATGCTTCAAAGCGGTACAAAAGCGCCTCTAGTGAACGTGGTGTTGCCTTAGAAACGAGCTGTTTCTACGGCTCAGGCGTGCGTCGCTTGCTCAGGCGCACACTTCGTTGTCGCGCCGAACGCTGCGTTGCTCGACGCTCACCGCGTCCGATGCGGGGCGCGTAGTCGCTGCGCCGTAGCCCATTGTATTAAGCCCAGACCACACGTACGCTTGCGGACGCGCGCAAGCTCGCGTTCACGCGCCCACGCATGTGCACACGGTGCAGCATGGCTCGTACGCGTCGAAACGCGGCGTGATCGCGGGGAACAGCTCCTCTCTGTTATCGCGCGCTTGGGTTGCCTCGCGTCGGCGCGCCTGGCTACGTAGCTACGGCGCGGAGCGTTCAACTCTCAGTGAAGCAGATTTATATCGCGCAAGAATGTGATTCTTCCTTCCTTTTTGCACTGATCTAACAGATATAAAAATATAACAATTACGTTTATAAATATCGAAGCATCTTGAAACGCTGTCAGTAACAAAGTACGAAGCAGCGCCTGCCGAGGCGTCTGTGAGTGAGCCCAGTGAGCGCGCGCTGTCGCGCGTCTTTGTGGATGCAAACCACCATTACTCGCGAGGCGCGGCAGGCGCTAGGCGCGCGGACGCGAGCTAGCGCGCGTCCGCAAGCGTACGTGTGGTCTCGGCTTTACACCCCTTGGCGGGTCGACGGGAACGCTGTCGAGTTCCACTCTTGAAGGCGAAGCTTAAGCGTCCTCCAATTTTTTCTTTTCCTGCAGGGAAAGAACGCGCTCCCATCCGGCTTCTGCTTTCGTTTCGTCGACCACGGTAGCGGTTTGCATGTTGTTGATCGTAGCTGCCTTATAGCAGTCGCGGTGGTGTGTTGCATCCCCCACCGGAGATGCCGTGAAATTCATCTCCTCTTTCAGTCACAACGTTGTAATAAGTCGCGTGTCCGATGTCGCAGCCGGAGTTTTTAAGGCCGCCATGCTCGAGTACCCGCCCGCCCGCCGGCGCCGGCGCTGCTCTCCTACTCGAAGTTAGGGATAGCAGCCTGCCACATTGTGAAGGTAAACAATTGGCCGTAAAACGCCGAAATATGTCCCGACTGACTTGCAGTTAGTCTCCACAGGTGCCGGAGCACTTATTGGAGATGGCGGTAATCGTTTCGGGCTGGTCCCAGAAGGTAGTCCACCCGAAAAACCAAACATGCGGAACCCGATGTTGACGCGCTTGAAAGTTACAACATCATTCGCTGAGATTTCATAGTACCCTATTCATAACTCGCAGAGCGTAATGCTTTTCTAGGGCGTGGAAGAGAAGAATGTCATTTGATGTCATAAAAGCGCCTCGGTGCGCATGAGATGACGTTTGCTTCGCATAAATTTCTCATTGCGGCATTGGCTGTCGCAGTGCCACTCGCGATATTGGTGTTTCCCAAATGCTCGAAAAGCGGCAAAGTGCGCTAAATATACAAGACAAGGCGAAAAACACAAGTTGTCTCCGGAGTGGGCACAGTCCAATTATCCGGTTGATCGTTGCGATCTCACGCTGTAGGTGAGGCGTTATAGGTTGTCCATTGATTGTAATCAATTGAAATGTCGAGCAGACACACAAGGGAACTGGTGACCGGAAAATGTGGGAACTGAGGTGTCACCATATAAAGCATGCTCAAGCGGAAGCTTTAAAAACTTGACAACTGTTTTAACGGAGTCAGAAGGAACCACGCCACGCCCATTAGCACATTATTGTCCATTGTATGACGATACCAAGTATTCGTCCACAACGTCCTATTTCCTCCGCCCTTAGGAAGTTACAATCAGTATTGCACGAATGGTCATTTCTCTCCCGTCCCCCTTCCATCAAGCAAATTCCTATGAACTAGTCCAACCACTTCCGTTTTTCTTTTCACTGTTGAAGTTGGATAAAGCACAATTTGGAAGTAATAGTCAGCCCTTATTGGAGAGACATAATTGGAATACATGAAAATGATTTAGGAAATATTGAGGCGTTTTCTTGTTTCACACAGGAAAGATAGTTAGCTTGGCAAGTTTATGTTTCTGTACTACTCCAACACCTTTAAACATCTGTCTACATTCACAAGAGATTATATGTATGTAATATTACGATGGCAATTTTGCAAAGCCTCGCATAAAATTTGATTGTTCATATTTCGAGACACGTATGGGTCCTTTGCAAAGCTCGTTTATTTTATCACCGTCCAGCTGACTGAAGGAGGCGACGGGCGGGTTACGTTGAGGCAATTAGATCTCGTGAAGCTACTGTGCGATAATTTGTTGCCTCATTTACAGTCGCAATGGCAATCACAAACGCTCGTGTTGGTGGTTGTGCTGTTTATGTTGAGACAGCAGGGTGGGAAAACCATCAAGGCTGGGAATTCCTCCCCTGTAACACGTCCTTGAGGGGTAAACAGTTTGTCACCATATATTTGACAGCCCGCTGTCTCCAAGAGATACACGCAGTAAGTGCAATATTTATGTTCGGGAGATCCCGTGGTCTACTTGGGACACAAGGTGCCGTACACAATTGCATGGAAATGCTCTACTGCACATGCAATCAAGTAAAACTCTTTTCTCTGTAATATTAGGCCAGCAGGGCCATGTGAAATTCTACATATCACCGAAATATCTGCAGTCTGAACAACTTGGGCAACGCCATGACACAAATTTTGTTGACAATTGCTAAACCAAATGAAACACATTAAGCACTGGGCATTTGTAACCAAGCTTCATTGGACACCTTCACGTGCAGATTTTTTATAGAAACTACAAAAAAGCATCCCAAGGAAACCAACCATAAGTTAATGACAGTGTTATAGCAAATGGCATGAAAACTCTCTAAACATACACGTCAGTGCTGCCGCCATAAGGCGTTATTTATGAGTATGTACAGCCGGGTTCTTCTCCCGCACATCCCCCTCAACACGCCGCGGTATCTAGCGTTGCCACCTGCAAGTTCGCGCCTGAAGCCTGTGTTAAGGTACTTATTGAGACAAGGTTGTTTTAATGTAGTTGTTCGGGTTCGATTTCGCCCACAGCAGGAGAAAAAAAAAGAAGTAACAGATTATTAGTAGCTAAGAACTAAGAAGATAAGATACTGACTGAGAAGCTCATGGAAGAGCTGTTCATGCCATTTGTCAAATATCTATGATACTACTTTGCTCGATGGTCAGTTTTGAACCGTGTTCCCTCAGCACTGCGGTCCCATATGCTAATTATTAGACAGTTGACTAGCACTGACCAATGGACGAGAGAAAACGGATAGATACATTGTCATATAGACAGTCCGTACCCTAAGAATGCTAATCACATAAAATTCACTGCTAACAAAGGAGGCTATTACCTGTTATTTTCGGAAGCTCTGTATGTCAGCTTTGAGCGATGAATAGGCTAATACCCCTGTCACACGGCAAATCTAATGTCATTTCCAACACATGACATTTGTTGCGATTAATGTCATTATCACAGTGCGCTGTCACACGGCGAAAACTAATGTCATTTGTAAATGATGACAATGGCGACAGTAAAAAAAAAAAGACACGCCTCAAACCCACCTTTGTCCAATAATCATTTTCCAATATGCTAAATTCCACTAGAATATGTGATCGTTGCTTTCAAACCGTAGCGTACGGTCACTAGCTTGTCGACATTGCCAACAAAGCCGAGTGGAGCCAAGCCAAGCCAAAGCTAAGGCAAGCAACAGGGCGAAGAGAACGACAGGCGTGTCCGCTACATCTGTAAACTGGTACGAGAAGGGCAGTTGCATGTCATCGCCGTTCTGATGTGCATGCGGGCTCCTAATGTCTTCATTCTTTGCGCGTGCCACAGGAAAACACGCGCACGCTTTTACACCAAGTCAGTTGAAGCGGCCGCGGCCGATGCTCCGGTGCGAACCAACACGACTGCTGCAGCGAAAGCTAAAGACGTCTGTCTGGTCAATGGACTGACAGTAGTTTTCTGTATTTACGCACATGATGGACTTCAATGTCATTAAAGCAAGAATTAGGTAATAAAATGGATAGAATATTAGTGATTTTTTGTTAAAACAAAAAAGAAGCATGTACTGTTTGCGAAATTTTGGTAAACTCGTGGTGTCGAGCATACACATTCAGTTCCAAACGAATGCGAATGAGTTTGGCGAACTGATTCGTTTGTAAATGTCATTTTCGAAAATGTCCTTACGTTTTGCCGTGTGACACCAAACAAATGGCATTATCAGCGTGACAGGGGTATACATATGCCGTTGGTCTGCCTGTATGTATGTATGTCTGTGTCCACTCGTTTTCCCGAGAACTTCACCTACTGCACCTTAGCCTACACCTTAGCACCTTCATACTGCACCTTAGCCTACACGGTCCGTGCGAGTGTTTTCGCCCGGGGCGTAGTGCCGCGAGACAGAAGTCTGTCGCATTAGGCCAGCATCGATGAAGAAGACGTAGAGGTGGCTCCTCGCCATATTCGCTGCTGTGACTCCTGTGCTGCTCATCTTACTTTTATTTATTTGTAAATGTACGTTTCTTTGCGAAAATATCGGCGAAACTGATCGTACCGGAATACGTCCTCATTACGCAAAACCAAATGCTTGTACATATACTCTTTCCGGTTGATTAAACGTACTCCTAGCAAAATTCCCACTGGAAGAATCCCCACTGGAGATCGCTGCTATCGCTGCGCACCCTCTAAACAAGTCGACATCGACGCCTGCTCTTCACTGGCAGCAGCGGCATTGCATGACCCACATCTAAGCCTGAATGCTCTCTTTGCGCAGGTATTCTCAAGTTTTCCTTCTATTCAATTTTTTTCTGCCACTGCTGCTGCTGCTGCTGCTGCCATTAACCGTTTCCTTTTCCTTTTTTTTCTATCCGAGTCTCTATTTAATACTCATAACATGCCGACGAATGCAGAACTATCGAAAAAAATTGAGGATCTGGAAGATAAGATTAACAACATGGCTAAAAGCACGCATGAACTAGTCTTTGGTAAGATCTTGCTAAGAATCAAGGAATCTGGTATTGACGTTGTCGATCTAAGAAAGAAGATGATTCCTTGATTAAAAGTGCCAAGCACTTGAACGGCCTCGTAGAAGAACTACCTAGCCAAAATGCTACCCTAACTGCTGAGAACAAACAATTGAAATGTCAAAACCAGTCGTTGACTGGCAAGGTGGAGGAGTTTGAATACTACTCTCGCCTTGGCAATGTCGAAATCAAGGGCATTCCCTACTCCGAAGAAGAGGACTGTATCGCAATAATGAAAACAGTATGAGACAATATTGGCTGTCCCGTATTGCCTAGCGATCTGGACAAGTTCATCGCGTACCAACCAGAGCTAACGACAAGAAAAATATAATTGCTCGGTTCTGCTCCAGAACTAAGAAAGTTGATTTTGTGAGTAAAGCGCGTAAGGCCAAACTCTGGCTTAGTGACAATGGATTTTCTGGCTCACTTAATGCTCCCGTCTTTGTAAACGAGCACCTGACCCCATCCAACAAGTGGATCTTTTCCCAAGCCCTAAATTTGGAGGAAGAAAGGAATTGGATGTTCCTCTGGACGGACGACTGCCAAATCAAGGCTAGGAAGACCACTAACAGCGAAGTTATCCACAATCTGACCTAAACAAAATAGACTAGAACTCATTGTTTAACTAATTGACATAACAATTATGGCTTCCCTACTGAAACCCCATCAAGTGAATTCCTTTTTAAGAGGATTTTATTCCATCATTCCTTTTAATGCGAGGAGTCTTCGTAAGCACTTCGACGCAATCGATAATTTCCTCACATCGCTAACTAGTTCGTTTTTCACTATTTGTCATTACTGATGCTTGGTTATCTGACGACGACAAAAATTTATATTGCTTCTCAAAGTATAAATCGGAGTACTGCAATAGAGTAACGAACTGTCACGGTGGTGCGGCCATATATGTTTCTCTTAATATTGCTTATCGAAGAAGACACCACCTATCCTTAAGCATTACAAATCGCGAATCTGTTTGGATTGAATTCAGTAACTGCTGTCTTGCTCAGGACAACAAGAATGTCATATTTGGCTGTATTTACCGTTCTACTTAATCGTCAGTAAATGATTTCTCTACCAATCTTGATCATATCCTACACACTATATAACTAGAAAATAAAGATGTTATAAAGGGTGATATAAATATTAATTTACTCGATGAAACATCACCCATATGTATTCACTATGCTATTTTGTTCCATAGCTACGGATATGATTGTTGAATTGACGTCCCCACACGTGAAGTTTCTAACGGCACAAGTACACTTTTTGATCATGCACTTTCTAACCTGCTTCACTCTCCAGAGGCAAATGTTTTGCACATTGACATCACTGATCATTACCTCCTGCTCTTACGCTTCAACTCCAACGTACGACCTTGCCCACCTTCAGATACTAAAGATGTTCTGGACAAAGTCGGCTTCATAACTGCTGTTGCTAATGCAAATTGGCCTAAGAAATACCACTAAACGACCCACAGAAAGCCTTTCCACATAATTTTTTACGTAATATATCATACTTACGACAGTTCACCTAAAGAAGAAATGTAATAAAATTGTTACATTTTCTCACAATCAATTGATCTCGCAGCCGTTATTAACGGCATTGCGTAAACGGGATAACTTACAAGGGAAAACCAAAAGGCAACCGTTTAACAGGAACTTACGTGTCCGATATAAAAACTTCTGTAACACTCTTGCCTGAAAATAAAATCAGCTAAGCCATTGTATTTCGAGCAAAAAAATTCACAGGTGGCGAATAGTGCTAGAAATGGAGATTGTCAACTCTTTCTTAAACAGCAGCACACGAGTAAGCCAAGTATCCAGAATTTTAAATCATGGAGTCGAGCTCAACTCCCCTGGGCATATAGCTGAGGCTTTTAGTAGTTTTCTTCTTTCCTAACAATTTACCTTCGCCTACACAGAACATAAGCATGGATCGTCTACCTCATTTATTCTTCTTATTTCCTACAAGGCCAGAAGAAATAAGTGCAGTTATAAATAATTTAAAAGTGACAAGCGCTGGAATTGGTGCGGTCCACCCTGCGAACATTAAATTAATTGTGAACTTAATTTCAGATATACTTTCATTTATTGGTAATTTATTATATAAGACGGGTTTGTTTGTTCTGAACTGAAGTGTGGCAAAATGATCCCAGTTTTTAAGAAACGCGATAGCTCATTATTGAATAGTTAGGGACATATTTGTATTCTACCATTCTTTGAGAAATGTATTGAGAAACTAATTGAAATACGGCTAACAATATACCTTTCTAAATTTAATATTCTCTCTTGATGCCAGTTTGGTTTTCGCCATGAATATTCCACAGAGCTGGCACTCATTCATCTTACTGATTAACAAGAAAAAAATTATTGGACTAAGAATTTCTCACCGCCTCAGTTTTATAGATCTTATGCAAGCATTTAATAGCATAAATCATAATATCTGTTTTTCTAGGCTCGAAGCAATTGGCATTCGTGGGCCTTCTCTCTCACTACTAAAAAGCTACTTATGTAACAGAATTCAAGTTGTTTCCATTTCCAACGCTTATCCTCGACAGCGAATTACATTGGTGTGCCCCAGGAATCTATCCTGGGGCTACTTCTGGTTTTGTTTATATTATTGATTTACCTAAAGGTCGTTCTTCCACGAAATGAATTCTGTACGCAGATGACACCCCTATATTCACCTTGCGTAACGATATCTCATCTTTCGTTAATAAGTTAAATGCTGACTTAGAAAATATCCTAAGGTGGTGTAGTGTTAAAATGTTATATTTTGATGCCACGAAGACTAAATGTGTTGTATTATCTTCACATCAGTGAAACATGCCATCCATTCCACCTATCACTTTTGGTTCTCACCACCTTACTCCAAGTTCATGTTCATCTTTCCTTGGTATTCTACTTGATTGCAATTGGAAATATCACAATCATATAGCTCACATCAAAAATAAGATTGCTTATGTTAAACGCATCTTAACTAAAACACGCCCTTACTTCACACGTGCCCACATAACTCTCACTTTACCACTCTGTTGTCCACTCTCACATTACGTATGGCATAATATGTTGGTGAGGACGTATAATACTCATACTGCGTCTGTCTACTCGGTTCAGAACTGAGCCATAAGAATACTTACTTACAGCCCACGCTTTTCTAATGCTACTTACCTACTACACGAGAATAATATCCTTAACATATCTGGACTCACTAAATACAACCTAGGTATTTATTTTTCTACAGATTTGTAAATAATGAACTCCCATCGGTGTCATTTTCGCCTTCTAACCTGATGACTACTACTACCACCACATTCGCGTTGAATAAATTTTCTTTTACCAAGAATCCGCGCTAACTATGGTAAACAGACTGTAGAATTCACTTCCATATCAACATGGAACACTATTCCTTTCATAATGAAAAACGCAAGGTCTGTATCACAATTGAAAAGAGAACTAAAAATGCATATTTTATTGACAGATTAGCGACAAGGATTACTAGAGTCGGTCTTTGTTCGTCTTTTTTTTTTCCTTTCTCTCTTTTTTTCTTACGTTGTTGCAAATAAAGTGTTCGTATTTCGTTCCCGCACAATTATGCTCCTGCAATGAGATATGCTAAACGTTCTTATTATTTGTAATCCATCCTGTATTTTGTTTTATAACCATTCTTTTCTTGTGGCTTGTATACTTCCTTATTATATGCTGTTGTTGCTTTTAGGTGTCAACTATACTACCTGTTCTTGTACAGGAGGTCCCGATACAGTCTTTGACTATGGGACCTCCTTCTGCATACTAAATACTTGTAATGTGACCCAACTTCTAATAATAAATTCTTATTGATTGACAGCGCTCGCGTCACTGCACACGTCACGTCACAGCCATATGGCTGACTAAACATGTGGCCTAGTGCGTTCGTCGTTGCACACGTGGCGGCGCAGCCAATGGGGAGGAGGCGGCGCAACATCATGAGTGTACGAAAGCAGTGCACAAAATACAAATAAGAAATGTCCAATTAAACGCCGCTGGGCATTCCTCGAAGTTACTTACTCCTCGCGGCTAAGCGAGCGCGCTCAGAGGCTTAGCACTTTTTCATTTGGCCTTACCGAGGCCCAGTGGACCGCAGGCAGGTGCTTGCTCGCACAAGGAGCGTTCGTAAAAAACATGTCATCAAAAGAGCAAAAGAGTTTCATTGCCTCTGCGTTCCCAACCGTAGGCAGCCTTTAGTCTGTCCAACGAACTTTTAAACGAAGCTTGTACTTCCTCACAAGTTTTGGGGGCGGTTTGGTCATGCAGAAACATACTTGCTCGCCGAGGAGATAATGGAAAGGGCGGTTTGATGAGTTTAGAGTGGTGCCGGCGCCGGACCGTGAGTCAGTAGCAAGAATTTCAGCTGCATAGGCGCGCGCTCACGCCACGTGCGCAACCAATCACAGTCATATCGCTTCAGTTGGGGAGGAGGAGGTCAGAAAAGGGTATTGCGCGCGCTGCACCGCCTTCGTTTCCGTTCAGTTCAGCCTCCGAAAACGGATGGTATGCAACGGCGTTGTACGTTCCACCGAGGAAGGGACAGTGTTCGACGAGTGGTGGCGAGAACTCGCCCATAAAGGGCTCACCGTCGGCGTGCCGATCAAGCCGCGCGAGCCCAGGCAATCCGACAGCAAGGAGAAGCAGATCCCGAGCTGAGGGAGAGGAAGTCGGGAGCAATCTGGCAAAGTTACCTGTGGGTAATTTGCGATGCCGCAGGTGACGTGCGCGCAGGACAAGCAAACAGGAATAAAGATTTTAAATCGTAACGAAGGTACATCTCTACAGAAAAGGGAACACTGCGAAGCTTAATGTACCGTGGAATATAACATAAATATACGCTTCCTGACAGTCAGAGTATGATTTTGAAGAACTCTGGCTATAATACACAAGGAATCGAGCATGCTTGTGGTGAGCGGGGGATACAGCGATAAAAAAGTACGCCTCCATTCCACCCACTGGAAGTGAAAGCACAGCAAAGCTGTTGCTGACGTTAGACAAGCACAACCGAAGTAAGACGAAGTACAAGCACCACCACCACAAGCCACATACATACACACGCACGCACGTATGCGGAAGTACAGAATAATGCGTCACATTTCCAGGCCTTCCACTAAGCGCAAGTGCCTTATATCACTAAATCCGTGTTTAAAAGTAAATTACCTCAAAAATTCTGTAAAGTACCATTTACACCCATGCTGCAGACATGGTAGCTCCTGATCGTTATTCGGATATACAAGATAAATACGTTACTCTGAAAGTCAGACAAAGTCCTTCTACAGCTACCATTCGAGGTTTGTCTGAGATTACGAGACCTCTAGGTTGCTGTAGTGTTTTATAACGGAGCTCATAGGCGCTCGTTTCTGCGGCGAGCGTCGGCGTTGTCCCTCGTCCCCTAGCGAACGAGCACAGCGAAGGATGAAAGCAAGAACGGAGTGCAACGGGAGATGAAAGATGGCGATAGCGAAGAGACCGTGAGGACGAAAGCGGAGAAGGAGGGTATGGCGAAAGCTTGTGTACGCAAGCGTAGTGCCGAGGAAGATGGGCTTTGTTGCAATTATGGATACGAGATGGAGCCAGGTTGGTACAGATTGACTGTAATGAAACAAACGCTGCATGCGCGGATGCCTGTCTGTGGCGGCTGCTGTAAATCGCGCCCTTTCGCTCCCCACGCAATGCGTCTCGTATCTCCCAATCAGCGAGGCAGTGTGCGTCCCATTTCGCTTCGTTTACAACATGCCGGACGATAGAGACTGTCCGCAATAGCCAATATATCGCGAAACAAAAACTCCCATGCACAGGCATTCAAATTTTCTACTAGGCAGTAGGGTAAGCGTCGGTGAATATTTCGGACAGTGTTTGCAATAAGGTGGATTACCTTCGGAGCACACGCTGTGCGACCGATGCAAGGGTAGAGCACCAACTTATGAAGGGCAGATACATCACGTCCACACGTTTGCCACGCGCACATCACACATGGCCAAGGGCAGCGTACATCCAGGTGGTTGTAGGCTCTCTGCCGAGAGCATGGAGCAAGAAACATTTAGGAGTGGAAACTCCGCTGTTTGCGGCGACCAGAAGAGGTCACAAGCCCGTGGAGCCGTTATCGTGCTGGCGGCGCCTGGCAGCCTGGAAAGAAATTACCGCCATTGAGAGCGCGCCGCGCGCCGGAGCTGCCTGCCCGAGCGCTGCATATGTTTTTTTTCGCTGCGGCTTCTACAACGGACCGCATGGCGCCGCCACTGTATACGGCCCCGTCGGCGCATACAACAATTGTGACCTTATCTGGTCGCCCGCGCTCGCTGGCGCTGACGGGAGTTTCACCTCCTAAATGTCTTACTCCGTGGCCGAGAGCAAGCGCTTTATTAAACTAATCTTAATTCTGAGAAAAATATCCTCAGAAGATTCCTAAAGTATGACACACACGCAGCCTACAGACATGATTCCAATTGATTGTAATTCTAATATACAAAAACATATAATATGTTAAGCGGAAACTCAAACACAAGCCCCTGAAGCTGCGGTTTGTTATTGGCTTGATATATGCTTAAAAGGCACACTAATGGCCTCAATTACGAAGTATTTAATCTTGTTGTTGCATTTTAATCCCTTTACATGTACTTGCAAACAATTGCCATCTCATTCCACATTCTAAAAAGTTTGCCCACTTGGCGAAGCTACCCGACACCTACTTCGGAGACCAGCTGCGGAACCAGAGAAAAGTTGGCAACAGACGTGATTGACACAAGTGTTAAGCTGCCTGGACATTGCTTACAAAAAAAATACGTGTCAAATCATGTATCTGGTCAACTGGTTCTTCCTGCCGTCAATTGGACTTGCTTCATTACTCTAGCCAAGCACGTTGATGTGCCCAGAAAAATATGTAAAATGAGAAACTGAATGCGCTAATTAAAAAAAATCGATGAAAGGACAACCCCGAAACCTAAAAAATAGCCAGAGCAAGAATGTGGCATAGCAATTCCACCTAGAAGTTTTATTACCGCTGCTTATAATCAGCGAGGGTACCGGTCGTGGAGACCGCGCATCCTAGAGAACACCAAACGCATCACGACAACGCTACACGCACGCGCGGAGACGCGCGCACACACACACACACACACGCTTGCCTTGCATGCACGCGCATGCAGACATTGTAATTTGCGGCGACATGGCGGTTGACACTTTTTTCGTACATGTTTAATGCCTTTAGCGATAACATCATTGCGATGTGCGCGATGAAGTTTCGAAGTGGAAAGCGAAGTAAGCTTAGAAAACAAAAAAGAGATGACTAGCATATTCTAATATAAAAAGAAAAGTAAATGCCGATATGAAGGCATACGCTGCGAATATTTTACGTGAAATATATTGGATCACCCTTTGCATTTGCGCAGTACCTTTTGGCAAATAAATAGAAACTTACGTAAAGGAACCAGGGCATCGATGGAGTTTGTGTACCGTAGCTTTAGAGTGCTTTTCCTAACGCGGGCGCATAGGCATCTGACGGAAGGCCGTCTCACGTTAAAATACAGCAGACCGTTTACCAAATGTAGCATTCACTGTGATATTCGTCATATGTCTCTTTCCTTCCCTCTATGTTTCTGTCTCCTCCTTTGTGAAGACTAGGCAGGCGTTGCGTCGTTTGCGGTGGCCGTTACCAGCCTGGTCCTCGCAGAACCTTTCATGCCAAGAGAATATATGTTAAAAAAACAAATAATAATACTAGTATAGAGTGGCCAGGATATGTTCCCACATTATTCGCTCGAGACAGCTAGAGGTTTGATATTCTGCCGATGTGGTCGTTGCTAGCCTAGTCTTCGCATCACCTTTCATGTCAAATGTATAGATGTTTTTTAAAAGAAGAAATAATAATAGTAGCATAGAGTGGCAAGGATATGTTCCCAGATTGTTAGCTCCAGACAGCTATAGGTTTGAGATGCACTCGAGGATTAGCTGCGCCTCTAGTTGGGGACTCAGACGGCGTCAAATAATTTGCTGCCATCTACTTCGAATACATTATTTCATTCATACATTCCGGTATACCACTAGCTCATTTAGAAATATATTTTCGTTTATCGACGTGAATTAGAAGTTCAATATTTTCTGTCCACTTTCTTGTTAAGCTGACCGCAGGAGCAATACTTTAGTGCATTACTTAAACAGATTGAATATACTCCTTAAGTAGTAATCAAATTTTTAAATAGTGAATTAGGCACATCGTTGGAGAAAAGTGAACAGCGCAACGGATAAGGTACAGCGGAAGATACCATACACAAAGGCTGGCTCGCATGGAAATTATTGCTCAACTATTGTTCCCCCTGGCTTGCATCAGAAGTAAACCGCATAGTCCTCCCTTCCAGCATCCTTTCCATTCTTACCATGTAGTACATCATGAATAGCAGTGCTGATATAGGGCGCCCCTGTCTCAGTACTTTGGTGACATCCCCAAACACTCTCTTCTCTCCTCGTACCTTCTAGGTAAACCTCCAGAAAAACCTGAATACAGCCATCGCCTACACCTTCGCCTGCCAGAATATAACATAAGTGTTGCGGTCAACGTTGTCATGCGTTCCGGTAATATCGAAAAAAACTACACGTAATAGTCCTCTTCCTACCCTGTATATTTCAATACACTAAGGGAGAATAAATAAGTTATCACTTCAAACGCCTACCACTTCTGAAGCCTTCCTGTAGTTCTCCCAATAAGTTTTTTTGTTCTGTTCATGCTTGCAAATCTTATTGAATCGCGTGCATTGTTAACGTTGCATGTTACCCATTTAATATTCACTGTTCTAAACGAGTGAATCGTTCTTCGGCTTCACCTTTAAAAAGCAAATTCAATCTGTTCTGGCGTAAATTGCCTGGCATGCGCCTATCAAGTAAGCTTTTTTTTTCTACCGCTTGCAACAGAGCTCCCTCATATGTTGCTCCTATAGCTTATTATACAGCCTGACGAAAACCTCGCCTAAACCTGTGGCTTTGCGTTTTCCAATTTTCTCTTCAGCTTCCTTCCAGTTGAAATTTTTCAGCACCAGCAACTCTTCTTTCTGGTAGTCGTTCATGATCCCTCCTCAGAAACCACCTCACCATGTCCTTGAAATGATTAGGTTGTTACTTTTTTAAAGTAGTTCAATGCTGCATTCCCTTACAATGTGATGGCATCTTTGTGTAGTATATCTTGTACTGTACCGGACGTTCTCGCTGATAGGTTATAATGTTTACAAAATATTGCATGTGCGGTATTCTATTGCTTGCTCTTGTCCCACAACCAGCTTTCACATTGCCCTTTATTTTTGCTTGAACAACTGTTTAAACCCGAGGTGTTTTCTCCCGACACATTTCTCATTTACTGTCTGTTTCATCTTGCTGAAACTGTGCTTTTTCGCCTCCCTGTGCTCTCGTGATGGTTTATGTCGTTCATCCATCGCTACCCTTATCTCCTTGTTCTGCGCGCGTTTCGGTTGCTTTTTTTTCCTTTCCAGCAAGCATGTTGGGTCTCCGTCCTAATTTCTGTCGTCCGTACACTTATATTGTCACTGTTCCTACCCTGCTAGGCCATTTGGCAAGTTTACCTCCATTCTTTTTACTATAATTGTTAGTTCAGCATTCAAATTTGAACCGCGCATTCTTCGTTCCTTTCTCTATTTCCCTCTTACATATGCCATACGTAAAATCATGCGTTGGTGCTCACTCTTTAGGCTGCTATAGCGTTCCTCCTCAACGTATATTTCTCTTATCATGAATTGCATTGGGGATCAGGCAGTAATCGATGGCTGCATGCCTATTTCCGCCGTATCACATGATCTAGCCCTCACATTTAGGCCCCGTATTCTTGATAACGAGGTTACGTTGCGCACAGAGACCTAGCATTACCTTCCCGTTGTTGTCCGAATAACCGTGTAGAACCTGTCGGTGTGCATTATCATCACTAAACAGGACAATTTCAGTATCATTCCCCAAACTCCCAATTTTCCAGTTTACACATTCCACTGACTCTTTGTTCTGGGCAATATTTACGCGTCCATAAATGCGTCACGCTCGGCCAACTTTTTTTCCGCTGACTGCGCCTGATAATCAGAGATGCTATTGACACTTTGAATTAACTCTGTCTATTTGAATTGAGGATATATAAGCAATGCGACTACCCTCTCTTTCTTTCCAATTTTGTTTTGTTCCACCCTTCCCAAACACAATTACTAATAATTGGTGGCTCTCGTCAGTCTCTACTGTGCATTTCTTGAATCGCATACACGCCTATTTATTCTCCAGTTAAGTGTTTCTCAATATCTTAGCACAATTCATTTGGTCTGCCGCCTTGCAAGTCAATGATATAGCAGGGCGTGCTCATTGATCATTCTTTCTCGTTCTTCTGATGTGGCCTGTCATACTGTTCTAAGGTTTCCATGAGCGCTTTCTTCATTTACTACTTAAACTGGTGTCCTGTACGCCCGTGGGGCCTCAGAAGAAGCTATTGCACGACCAGTAATTCACCAGCTTACTTTTCGTCCAAGGCTGTAATTGAAATGCATTCCGTCGCTCAAAACCACAATAAGGTCTCACTTTTCTGCTGACTTTCACTAATCTCAGAACATTTCGCTCGGCTCAATTTACAAATCTCCTCACTAGTTGCCGTATCTGCTTTTTGTACGTTAGTGTGACGTGCAGGTACCTCCGACACCTTGCATTCCACAATGTGCATCCGAGGGGACATCTGGCGCAAGACGCCTACACCCTTCGCCAACCGTTGGCCTGGTCCCGCCTCTATTACATAACGTTGATTGCCTGCAGCTACTACACCGTTTCGTGCCCGATCATTATCCGCGAGCATTTCTGTAAGTCGCTCTGTGACATAGGACAATGCCCGCGCTAGAAACGTCCCTATATACCGCCAGTCCTTTGTCACGTTGTACCCGATTCACAATCGCCTCTAAGCACCTAGGCAAGGTTGAGCTATCGGTGATGATCAACTTTTCATTCTGACCTACTCACCACGCCCTCGTGGACGAGTTGGTTATACATGTTTACAACGAAGGTGAGAAATAAAACGACAGTCGAAGGATGACGACACGTGACAACCACGTAGGCGCTCACGTGGTTGCGCCTGCGTAATTGTCTAGTGTCGTCTTACTTCGTCTGCTGTCTTATTTGGCGCCTTCGTTGTAATCCCTTCTACTTATGTGGCCTCTCACTGGTTCCCTTCCTCAACTTTTACTGCGTGATGCTGAATTGATACGGTGCTTGGACCCCTGCGTTGCTGCTTTCCCTTTGTGGTAGCTTGAAGGTAGGTGACCATCCTTCAAGCTGCCGAAGGCGCATGTTCTGCTCAATCCTCGTGCTTTGACAGCACTTCCGGTCCTGTCATTTCGGGAACCGGCGTTCCATTGTCACTACCACTTTCGTTCATTGTGGCGGCACTGTTCAAATTCTTCTCGGCTGCTTAGAGTTTTTCTTCTGCCGCCTTCCATGCATCACACTACATGCTCAGCTCATTTTCAGCCCTTCGTTCCATTTCACAAGCTCATCCTAGACATCTTCCATTTTCCTTCGTCTAGCATCTACATCGCAGAGTCTGCCGATTGACTCGATTTCCTCTCATTTCTCATCGTTCCCCTCGTCTACTTCGAGAGACTGCCCGCATGCTGCCAGTTTTGCCGCCTCTCTTGACATGTGTAAAACTTGGATTTTGGCCCATGCGTACACCGAAACATTCAGAGCACGTGCTTGCAATCGAAGGCGTATAAATTTGGCTGCAACGATTTTTTGGGAACAGCACCTGCACCATGCCAGCCACCATTCCAATGCTTTCATCGCGATAATTTTTAATGATGTATCGTTGAGAAAGCCCTAATCTTCTACGTATACGTACACCCAGTTGCGTCACCTTTGCAGCTATAACAACCTAATGGGGATTAGCTTATTGATTCATGCGTGCATATTGGGAAGCAGTCCAAAATTCAGACAATCTCCTAAGCTTTCTGCGTTGTCTCTGCTGGGGCCGAAGAGCCCAACCTTAAGAACCCTGCAGCAGGTTCATATTTCTTTACGAGTGCTCACATATAAAGCCCTCATCTATGCAATACCTTGTTGTGTGAAAATTTACGTGTTTTTTCTTTCTTTTTTGAACGCAGGGCACTCTAAAAACCTATCTCTTTGCACCTTCATGTTCTGCTCTGCTTTTGCCAGCGCATAAAAGTGAAGTGCACGCATGGTAAAATACGATGATTATTTTTAAATACAGGATTGATGAATTTAGAGTGCCTAATCATTAATAAAGAATAAAGCCACAGTTAGTTCACCCTAGAAAAATCCCAGGGCTTACGTACTATGTCAAACACACTTCTCCAGTGCTTCGGGTGTATACTAATGTCCCGAATTAGAAAGTATTTATCCTTGATGCTTCATATTTGATTGCTCTAATTTTACTTTACAGCAATTTCCATCTCTTTCCACGTTCTACAGCACCATGTTCTACAAAGCTTGCCCAATTGGCGAAGCTACCCGTGTCACGTACTTCAGGGACTAGATTGCGGAAACAAAAAACGGGTGACAAGTGAAGTGGTCGTCGCAAGTGTCCAAGCTGCGTAGCCATTACTTTCTTACGAGAAAACGTGTAAAATTATAAATCTAGTCGACCTGGTTTCGCCGCATCCACATGGGCGCCTTCATTCCTCTAGCCACACCCTTGAATTGCCCCGAAAAACGTGTTAAATTGGAAAGCGAATATGCAAATTTTTCGAAAGAAAGAGCGATGGAAGGACATGCCATGGAATTACTAAAAAGAGGTGAACCAAGACGGGGCACAGACATTTCACCCACAAGTATTGTTACCGCTACTTATTATCAGCGACGGTGACATTGAGAGCGCGCCTCAAAGCACAACATTGTATCGCACCACCACAACGCTACATGCACACACGCCTGCACTCACTCACGCACGCCGGTACACACGCACACACACGCGCGCGCGCATGTGTGCAAAATGAGGCGACTTGGCGATTGCCCCTTGGTTTCGCCCAGGTTTACTCGAATGTGTAACAGTAAAATCATTACATTGTCATACCTCAGTGCGCGGTCAACCTACGTAGTGGATAGAGAAATATACGAAGAAAAAGGATATGCCTAGCAGTCTTGAATGCAAAATAGAAAATTCCCATATAAAGACTAAGGCTGCGGATATTTTACATAAATATTGTATGATCACTGTTTGTATTTGCGCAAAACCCCTGGGGAAATAAATAGAACGTTACGTAAAGTCCCAGGGCAAGGGTGGCATTTGTGTAGAGTAGAAAGTGTGCGCTTTCCGTTACGCTTTCGGCTCCACAAGCAGTCCCGGGGGAGTGTCAGTGTCCTATTTTTTTTTCATACCTCAGTGGGAAATGCATAGAAAATTTTCGAGACCATCGATTTCAGAAATAGAACAGTGATTTCGAGTTCATTGGCTGGACGAGCAAAACTTATGAACTCATTGGCTCGGTGAGCACTGCGTCCTGTTAAGGCGATAAGATCACCGAATGTGGTCGTTCGAGAACACGTCCCAAGTACGGGAAGCCAGATGCTTCAGCTTATACTCAGACTTGCAGCACTTACATAAGCAAATCATTCAATTACAATGCGTGCCTCAGAGCTATCCATAAATCAAGAGGACCTGAACTATCTATGCTGTATCTGTCTCCGAGCACCGAAGGCGTCCTGATCGGGGTTTGTTTCTGTAGAAAGAAAAAGTGTAAGGAGGCACAGCAGATTATTAGTGGGAACGAATAATATGGGCCTCGATAGGCGAAAATCCGTCGTAATTGGCGGCGTTACCTAACGATGGTACCAAACATGGCGGACGGCGCAGAGAATGATACACAGAAGAAATGCTTGGACTGACGTCAAGTGGACTGACGTCAATTAATGCCTTTGAAAAGAAAATGAGGATAACTGCTATGGATGTGACTCGAACCCGGCCCTGCGTGTTATGAGACGAGCATGCTTCACCGACGCCATGGCGGCTCTACAGTTCTGTTTGACTAATGGTAATCCTCTTATCAAACTTTACATCAGTCCAAGCATTTCTAACGTGCTTCATTCTTTGCGCCCGCCGCCATGATTGGTACCAGCATTAGGTCAGACCGCCAATTACGACGGATTTTCGCGTAGTAAGGCTTGTACGTTATGTTTTCGCACAAATAATTTGTTGTGCGTCCTTGCACATTTTCCTTCTGAAGAAACGTTTAAGCGTAAAGAATTGTAAAATGTCAAATCAGTGAAATTATCTTTCTCTCAGCGAGCAAAGGGAGCGCCGGATGAGGCAGGCACCTGGAAGTGGAGAAGAGATGCGTCCCTTTCGCGCCCTTTGCTTTTGTGCATTGACGCCACGGAGCTCTCTAAGCGTGTTCGTTGCATCCACACCTTTGCGTATAGCCCGCGTTCAAGAAGTGAAAGGTCCCTAATTTTTTTGCTTGGTTGGCCTTGGAGGGAAGACGACGACGTTTTCGAACGCACATGTGCGAGCGCGTCGGCTCCCGTTTCTACAAACCTTTTGGACCAGATTTCTTGCCTCAACCCACAGGAACTGTGCATCAATCGACGCAGTTTACTCCAAGGTACAGGCGGCTACCGAAATCTTACCGGTGGGTGGATTTTTCGGACTTTCCGAGACTTTTCCACCGCACGCCACGTTGGCGCGCAGCTACGCCTAACGAGCCAAACCATACGGGGCGGTCGGGCAGGCGTCGAGCCTAGGCCCAACGCGTCGTCGAGCTAGGAAATGGCCTCCAACCCCAATGCCTCGGTTGTAGAAGGCATGGAAATCAATCCGGAGGAAGCGGAGTGCTCTGGCTGGATCGAAGTCATGAGCAAGAAGAAGAAACTTGCCGAGCGGTGTGATCCTAACGCGCCCACGTCAGCGAAAGGAAGCGGTAATGGCGGCGCCCGCAATGCCGCACCACAGAAGGTATTGCGACGAGTTGTGGAAGCTTCCAGAATCGCGAACCTTCCTAGGAATCACTTTAAGACCGTTATAAGGCCTCGTGGAGGGCTGGACGTTAAGAAGACGGACCTTATTATTTTCAAGCGTGCGCTCGCCAAGGCGGCTTCCCTAACAGCGGAGCAGGTGTTCGACGACACGTTGTGCACGAACCCCTTCCAGAACATTCTCGTGGTTGCCACACCGTTCGAGGCAAACGCGCGCGCCTATGCCAAGGTTCAGCAGATTTGTATGGCAAGTGTCGTCATAGAAGTGGCGGCCTACGTGGCTGCGTCGGACGACACATGTAAAGGAGTGATCCGCGGAATCAACGTGGACATCAGTGACGCAGAACTGACGGAGATGATCGTCAACCGGAGAAACCCCGGCGCTCTGGGGGTTCGAAGAATCAAGAAGACAACAAAAGTGATCGTGTTGTTCGACGGACACAAGGTCCCCCTAAACGTCGTATGTGATGGTGTTCGCTACCCTTGTTCCTTGTATCGCAGGCAAGTAGACGTTTGTTATGCGTGGTGGGAATTGGGCCACAGGTCCGACGTTTGCCCGAAGGGCGAAGACCAGAAAAAATGCCGCGGATGTGGCATGCTCACACCACCAGAGGATCATCAAGTGCGCCATCTGTGGTGGGGCACACCAAACGGCAGACCGCAAGTGCAAACAGCGCTTCCAGGTGCCATACATCGTGCGCCAAAGACGGCGGCGCCGCAGGCGCGCACAGCACGCGCAGCGGGAGGCAGGACCGCGTGGCTTCGACACAGCTAGCGGCGGAGAAGCAATGGCGGGAGAGAAACCCTTCTACTCGCCTCACCGCAACATATCGGCATCGAGAGGACGCTCCCACTCCCGATCCAGAGGGCGATCCAGCAGATCGCGCTCTCGCTCCAGAGGGCGCGACAATAGCAGCGGACGCTCCCGTTCGAGAGGACGATCGGGTTCCAGGGCCCGAATCCAGGAACCAATGTCCTGGGCAGACAAGGCCAGGATGAACATCTCAAGCGGCAAAAAGGTAACACAGGGCATCTCGCCGGAGCATAAAAGAGAGCAATCTGAGGTTTTAATGCTTAAGAAGGAAAATGCAGAGCTAAAAGAGGCACTACGAACGCTGAGGGCTGTGTTCGAGCTCTTCCGTAACTCGCGTGAACCCCGCGAAGTAGCCTTACCCATCCCTGTTCAAGCAGAAGGGTCGAATAAGCGCAAAGCTATCCCCCCCCCCCCCCCCCAGCGACCACGGAAAGAGAGCCGATGCAAACTGACGAGTCCCCCGCTCAGGACCCTAAGCCAGAGCCAAACATACTCGCGTCTTTGAAGGTAATTGAGGAATCGCTCACGCAGATGAGAGAGGCCTTAGCTATTCAATCTAGCACTGTCGAGCATATGGACAGTAACATCTCTCACCTAACACGTAGAGTTGGCATCCTCGAATCTAAAATGAAAATGATAGACGCTAGCAAAATCAAAAGCATCTCCGCTGGCACCACTGCAAAAGCTAAGAAAGTACAGCAGGATCCCGATAACACGAGTCCCCTGCAGGCTCTGCTAGTTCAATAGAAATCAAAATGGCGGGACAAACCGGAAACCTAATTATCTGGCAGTGGAATTGCGCCAGCTTCTTAAGGCGGAAGGCTGCTCTATTGCAGCTCATCAAAGCACAAGCGATAATGCCGCACGTCCTGCTCTTGCAAGAAACACTTAGTGAGAAGGTAAATTTATGGGGCTACCGTTCGGTTAGCCAAAAAAGAGAAAATGGCAGAGGTATGGCCACATTCGTCAGGAAAGACACCTCTTTTCAGGAGCACGAAGTCAAAATTTGTGACTCGGATAAGAAATCCGGTCTCGAGGCACAGTTAATTGAAATCATCCCCCACGGAAAAATTCGACGAAATATTTTCATTCTCAACTTGTACAGCTCTCCTTCCGCTCATAAGCATAATCTCCGGTCACTACTAAATAAGGTCGCAACCGCTGCGAAATCGCAGCCCTTAATAGTCGCAGGAGATTTCAACGCTCCCCACCCGGCCTGGGGTTATGTAACAAGAACAAAGAAAGGAGCCAACCTAGTTGCAGCGAGTACAGACGTAAACCTGACGCTGGTCTCGGACCCACGTTTCCCCACGAGGCTGGGAAACTCGGTCGCCAGAGACACGACCCCTGATCTCAGCTTCACTAGAAATGCTGTGGCCACGTGGTCCAACTTACAGGAGAACTTGGGGAGCGACCACTACATAACAGAACTCAGGATGGAAATAATAGCAGCTCCTCCCAAAACCTATAAATACACAGACTGGGACTCTCTTTAGGAAAATAAGAGGTGAAGATGAGGCAGTATACGACACGTTCAGTGAACTGCTTGTACAGATACAAATGGATGTCGAGAAGGCCACCAAGGAAATAGTTACGGATTTTGATGCCCCGGGGATGGACGCAAGGTTAGCGCATCTCCTGGAAGCCAAGCGCTCTCTCCTCGAGAGATGGAAGACACAAAGACTCAATCGCAGGCTACGGAAAAAGATCGCGGAGCTCAATAAACTCATTGAGGAGCATTGCTCCGAACTTAATAAACAGCAATGGAGAGACGCCTGCTCGGCAGCGGATGGAAAAATGCGCAAAGGAGGCAAATGGACCCTCTTTAAACATCTCTTAGACGATGGGCAATCGAAATGTAATCAGAGACTAGTCATAGACCGATTAATTAATAAGGAAAAAATGGAAGGCATCTCAGAGGCCTCCATATTTCGGAAACTAGCGAACAAATACCTTCCAATTGGCCAAAGCCCAGGTTCTCCCCTCCCTCAGTATGAGGGCGCGCCTGCCCCAGAGCTGGACGTCCCCTTCTCGGAAGCTGAGATCAGGGAAGTGCTGCACAATTTAAACGGAAGGTCTGCCCCAGGCCCCGACGGAGTTACAAACCGGCTCTTAAGAAATTTGGACGACAAAGCAATTGAAGCTTTAGTGAAGGAGATAAATGAGGTATGGGAGGAGGGCGTTGTACCAGAGAGTTGGAAGAAGGCCACAGTGGTCTTAATCCCCAAGCCAGGTAAATCACCCAGCTTGGAGAACCTCCGTCCTATCTCCCTTACTTCTTGCATTAGCAAAGTAGCGGAACATGCAGTGCATAACAGGATATCGAGACATATTGAGCGCAACGAACTATTCCCGTACAATATGGTTGGTTTCAGGCCCTTGCTTTCAACCCAGGATGTCATGCTCCTGCTCAAAACACAGATAATCGACTCTCAAAGCAAAGATGTAAAAGGGGTCCTCGCACTGGATCTATCCAAGGCATTCGATACAATTGCACATGACTATATCCTTCGCGAGATATCGGCCTTGAACTTAGGAGTTAAATTCTTCTCCTTCGTTGCATCCTTCCTCGAGAGCAGGACGGCGGCGATAAAGTTGAGGCAATCAGTCTCGGAATATTTCACACTCGGAAACAGGGGTACTCCCCAAGGGGCAGTTATCTCACCCCTTCTGTTTAATATAGCAATGCGCAAGTTGTCGGAAAGCCTTGCAGCAATTCCTTACGTAGGTCATGCATTATATGCTGACGATATTACAATCTGGTGTCCTGGAGTATCGGAGGCTACGGTCGAACAAGCTCTATAGGAGGCTCTGGATGTTACAGAGTCTTTCTTGAAAGGTACGGGACTGGCACTCTCGCCTGGAAAGTCGGAACTCCTGCTGTACAGACAGGCTAGACGAGGTGCTAGGGGACTCACCCCACTCGATCAGGTGCCCATTAGCGTTCGTACCAGAGATGGGCACACCATCCCGAGAGTCGACTCTATCAAAATACTAGGGCTTTCAATAAACTCAAAGGGATGCAACGCTAAGACTATAGCCCAACTCACCACGAAAACTGAAAACATTATTAGATTAATTATGAGAGTGTCCAACAAGAAAGGTGGCATAGGCGAGGATATACTCCTTAGGGCTCACCATGCTTTCCTCATCAGCCATGTCATTTACATAGTCGCGGCCCTCAATTGGACGAAAACAGAAATGGATAAATTAGACACGCTTATGCGCAAAAGTATCAAAAGGGTGATCGGCGTGCCAATCACGGCTAGCACAGAGAAACTCATGACATTGGGAGTACACAACTTCGGAATTAATAGAAGCACAAAGATCAGCACAAATTATTAGATTATCAAACTCCAAAGCAGGCAGAAAACTTCTGGATGCGGCAGGCCTCCGTCCTAGCTTCAACCAGGGAAATATCACGCAACTTGATATTCAGACAAGGAACTCCTTTATTGTAGACCCTTTTTCAAGAAATGTCCACCCCCAACACAATAAAGGTCGAAGGTTAGCGAGGGCTAGAACTTTCCTAAAGAACATATCCGGAACGGAGACCTTTGTTGACGCGGCGCGACATGACAGTGCCAACAGGTTCTCCGTAGCCGTAGTCGATGACAGGGGAGAACTCCTCTCGGCAGCCTCGCTGAAAACCTCCTCGGTCGATGTTGCAGAACAGGCTGCTATAGCTCTCGGATTACTGCACTCAAAACGCACTACGGTGTACACGGACTCCCGAGCAGCTGTTAGAGCGTTCGCATCGGGATTGATAGCCAAAGAAGCAGCCAGGATTCTAAACGGCAAACACCCCTCTGACATAGTTCACCACATAGTCTGGTTCCCAGCTCACATGGGACCAGACGTATTACCGGGTCACCTGAACCCCAATGAGATAGCCCACGACCGTGCGCGAGGTTTTGTATGCCGCGACGGGATGGTGTCTCGGGAGAGTTCGGGAGAGCTCGTCCACAGTGATCCACTGGTTACTTTTCATGAAATCACCTCTCATTACAGAGGGAATAGGCAGAGTTTTCCTTTCCCCCATCATAAACTCAACAGGCCACAAGCTAGCACGCTTCGCATGCTCCAGACAGGGTCCTACCCCTCTAGGGGCTTTTTGAACATCCTCCACCCGGACATCGATCCACTCTGCCCAGATTGTGGCACTGAATTTAGCTCATTGAATCACATGCTCTGGCAGTGCCCTGTGTTACAGGATTTTAATACAGAAGAAGACTGGACGAAGGCCATCACAGACCCGAGGCAGGACGTCCAGCTCCTGGCTGTCGAGAGGGCCCGTGAACGAGCGGAGAGGCATGGCCTCTCTGTTCCGACATGGGGCTAGCCAACGGCTAGGTAGGGACCTGCAGGCCCCCGCTTAGCTCCTCAGGACCCCAATAAAGTCGTTTGCTGCTGCTGCTGGTTGGCCTTTCACTAAATACAGCTTCGTCTAGTGTTGCTATATATCCGCCATCGGCCATCAGACACTAATACTTCTTTTTGGACATAATTTATTGTCTTGACCTGCACTGACCCGCATTACTGTATGTGACCTGCCATGTGTGTGCTCT
This sequence comes from Dermacentor variabilis, assembly GCF_050947875.1. Lineage (NCBI taxonomy): Eukaryota > Metazoa > Arthropoda > Arachnida > Ixodida > Ixodidae > Dermacentor > Dermacentor variabilis. The sequence continues at coordinate 62,709,656 of NC_134573.1, read as the reverse complement.
GCTTATTCAATTAATATTTTTCATCTGGCTCTTTCTTTTCCCTTCCCTCCTCTCCTTCGAATGTACCATTTCCATGTTTCTGTCTCCGCCTTTCTGAACAGTAGGCAAGCGTGAACAGTTCGACGCCGCCTTTTCGCCGTTAGACTTCGGCTATTGGTCAAAAGCTTTAGCCGCACCCACTTCAACTCGCTGTCACGCGACGTCACAAAACCGCAAGAACTCACCGCCTCAAAGAGACTCGTACGCGCTTAAGATGCATTATTATGTCGAACAAAACTGCATTTATTTATGCATAACCGAAGCCTGCCTCACGCCGAAATGAGTAAAAAATGGCTGCGGCCGATCGCTCAGGCACTGTCTACGCGCACCTGCCGGAGAGCATAGGTTTATTTGTGTAAAATAATACTTTTCGCGTGGCCGTGTAACCTTTTCGAGCACTTCCGGCGCGTTTACAACCTCGCTTTGCGAACTCTTTGCTGAGGATCCGTTTTAGCAGCCTTCTAAACCTTCCTTTGCATGCCGCCACAATTGTCAACCAGCCACCACAAGCTAAGTTAGGGAAAGAAGAGCAATCGCAGGCGCCGGCACAACCCTCTTTATCCGGTTATCAATTTTCAGTGTACTGGCTCAGCTCCATCGAAATTATCTCCACTTGAGCGTGCTCCTCGGCTCTTGTCAGCTAATTAGATAAGACAAGCCGCTCAATGAAGGGAATATTATTCGTTTTTTTAAAGGAAACAAAAGTGACTTCCTATATATGAGTTGAGCTTTTAATTAGTCTCTTCAGACAACCCTGCCGGTTACCGTCCGACGCTTGCGTCAGCAGTTACGCAAATTTGAAGTCAGGAGATTGGAATAAAGCATATTGGAATAGTGTTACGTTATAGGGCCTCAAGCTAAACTAAGCTTTCGCTTTGCATATCGAGGGTTAGCTGAGCTAAGCCGCAGCCAATTTTTTTCGTTTTGTTTTGGAGCTGATGTGACGAGATTTGCTTCATTGTCCTCTTCTACGATTCTGGTAAATTTGCATCTTGTAAAAATTACGCATTATGTATTTGTAAACTTATTTACGTATATATATATATATATATATATATATATATATATATATATATATATATATATATATATATATGTATATATATTGGATTTAGTAGGTCTTTATTCATTATTTGTTTATTTTAATCATGCATTCGCTTACTGATATCATTATTTGTTGTGTGTATGTTTCAGAGATTAATAGATAACTTTACCGCGGAGGAGCGGTCAATTCTGATACACCTCGGGACGAGACACTGCCACGTGCTAGAAAACAAGCGTGCTGATACAGTTTTCCTAAGGGAGAAGAAAAATAAATGGGAGCTGACAGAAGGAGAGCTTAAATGTAAAAACAGAGTCCGCCCGAGCCCTGAGCAGCAGCTACGCAAGCATTGGGATAATTTGAAAAGAGATATGGCGCCGGTCGGCAGCCACCGACACAAAGGAAGAGCTCCGGTCTCGCGAGTTATATTCCTTGTCATCTCGAGCATCTCAAAAAACAAAACAAAAAAAGGTTAAAGAGTAACGGCACCGCCTGGGCCTCATCGCAAAATTCATTAGCGTCATGGCGTGTATTCAGTCCAAATGACTGAGTGGAATAAAGCGGATCCATTTATTCCAATCCAGCTCGTGCTGCTACCATGACGATTCAAGCTGCGCAACTGGTGATGATATATACAAAATTAAATTATGGGGCCTTGCTTGCCAACACCACTTTCTGATTATAAGGCTCGCCGTAGTGGAGCACTCCGGAAATTTCAACCAGGTAGTGTTTTTTAACGTGCACCCAAATCTAAGAACACGGGTGTTTTCGCATTTCGCGCCCATCGAAATATCGGTGCCGTGGACGGGATGCGATCCCTGACAATATATACAGATGACGAAGATGTACCATGGATGATGATATGTAGAGATGATGAGGTTGAAAATGAGGCGTATTTCTCACTGGCACTAATTCCCTCTCGCTGTGGAAGTGGCCGCCTGGCCGCACGGAAGAGTTATTAAATGCGTAGAGTATATGGCTTTAAATGAGAGACATGCGTTATCTCTGTTGCACGGCATCGGTGAATGGACTGCGCTCTAAAGGGCGAGACGCGGTAATTTGCAGGGGATGTCTCAGTAATGACCATGTAAGGTCCAATAAAACGCGTGAGAAATTTATAGCATAAGAACTTCGTTGCCAGGAGAAAAACTCACAGCGCGGTGAGTCGAGTCGCAACGAGACTTGCGAGCGTCTTGGGAGATGCCGGCGTTAAGGCGGGCGAGACGACGACCTTCCGCGAGGCGAGATAGGAACTGTTTCGAGAAAGAAGCTATTGGGGGTACATGAGTCGAAAGGAACGATGCACCAAGAACGAAACTTGGTGACCGGCCATAGGCGAGGAAAAAAGTTGGAAAAGCCGGTGGTACGTTGCGTAGGCGTGGTAAAAGCGAATCTCACCAACGGCAAAAATGCATCCCAGTTCTTGTGATCAGGGCGGACCTACATCGCAATTATGTCGGAGAGGGTACAATGAAAACATTCTGTCAGCGTATGGTAACTGGAAGTCGTCGTGTGAATGGTATTTCAGGCACGCATAACTTCGGTAAAGACAGAAGAGAGGAAGACTTTACCGCGGTCGCGTAGGAGAACACGCGCAGCGCCATTGCGTAAGAAAAGGTTGCGCCGAAAGAAGTCGGCGACTTCAGGAGCAGTCCCCTATGGTAGAGAGGTTTTCTCCGCTTAGCGTGTTAGATAGTCTACAGCCGTCACAATCCAACGATTGCCGGTGACATCGTGGGAAGAGGTCCGTACAGGTCTCTTCTAACTACTTCTAAAGACGAAGCGGCACAAGGCGAAGGTTGTAAAGAGCTTGAAGGAGTTGTTATAGGTAGTATGCGGCTTTGGCGATAAACGCAGGATGCAGTCTACTTCACAACTGTTGAAGACAGGCCAGGCCAGGAGCAGTGACTTCGCATTCTGTCGTAAGTCTTGCCGTCGGATGATCCTTAAAGGCTTCGAGCACCTCACGTTGCAGAGAACCTGGTATAACCTTGACCCATTTGTTGCCATCGAAGTGATAAATCTAGCGACGTAAAACTCCATTGTACCGTTCGAATTGATTAAGCTGTCGACTATGTAGGGGGTTCGGAAGTGACGAAGAACCTTCCATACATTGGAGAATAGTTCCGCAGTATGGGTCGACACGTTGGTGGGGCTGTGGTGTCTCAGCCAATTGAGGGTTGCGATGTGTAAAGCCGATGAAGAGGACACGGGGCGGACGCTAATGCGCAAGGGTCACACCAACATCTTAAATCAGGGCGCATCATCGTTCACATCAGAGGCCTCTCAGCAGGCTTGATGGTTAATGCACTTCGCTTCGTGGTGTTAACAGCCACCCGCCGTAGTTGCGCAGTGGCTATAGCTTTGCGCTTGTAAGGCAGAGGTCGCGATAGCCATGTAGAATGCATTCTATGCATGATAAAGAACGCCAGGCGACCAAACTTTATTCGGAGTCCCCCATGATGGCGTGCCTCATGATCATATCGGGGTTTTGGCAGGCAACACAAAAGATGCAAGATATTGCAATACAACTTGGTACAATATGTATGGTGAGAATTCGATCGCAACAATTTCATCATCAGCCAAATGAAATGTAGAAGTATGCATATACCGGAGGGCCAAAGCACGTTCATGCGAATCTCAACGCACGGTAACGATTCTTCTAGTTTTCGGAAAAACCAACAGAACGTGAGATTCCGACATAAATGAGGGGGTCGTGGTCTAGTGTTCGGCCTATATAAAGATGACGGAATCTTCACTGCCGTATAAGAAATAACCGAGCAACCGCATATCCAAGAAATTTGTTCTTTTTTCACAAGCGTCTGGAGATGGTAAATTTGAAGGAATAATCTAGTGGAGGTGCCGAATTTTTTGCGTTAAGAAAATCACATTACCCACGTTTTCTTTCAATCCTTCTCAATTTAAGAACTTACATTCTGAAGGTAAACTTAAAATTCCGGCTTGCCTCATTCATTGAGAGGTAGATATAAAAGTAACTGAAAACCCCTATAAACACTTCAAATTAATATACCGTTTATTCCTCACCTGCCCATACGCCAGATGAAAACAAATCGCTTGTCAGCTAACTTGCAGAACATTAGCTTATGGAAGTTCCCTCGACAGTGATAGTGACAACTGATCAGAAGTTCTGGGACTTCTATGTCGCTTTTCAGGGAAACCTTGCGTCTTCAAATAACGTGACATCCACTGACACGGTATTCTGATAAAAGAAGACAAAATCTTAACCATACCAAAATGGTGCACTGAAACACCACACACGTCATGGTCAAATCGATGTCTATTTCCAGAAAAGTGTCGACACATATTTTACTGGTACTTCCGAGAGAGAGAAAAAATGGTGAACGCTAGCTACGGATTTTTCAGCATATGCCTCTTGGGGTGCTGAGCTGCAGTGTGGCTAAAAACACCACAAATTTGCAAATTAGCGCTATCTTTCGATGCTGTGTACAATACATCAATTTTGTCCACTTTAGACTTATAATTATTTGCAATTTACGGAAATACGCTCTCGTTTTTATATTTGTCTTACAGGGAAATGAATTAGGTCTGAGTTTTTTTCATTTACAGCAGTTTTCAATAATATTTGTGCAAACATTTCACCATCTAAATAAAACGTCAACTTCTACAATAACTGCATTTCAACTTTTTTAAGGCAACAAGGCTCGTCAAAATAGGTGCAGTGGTTGTTCAGAAAAACGATTTTTCTATGCACAAGTGTTTATCTATTGAGACTCCCGACCTATTGCTTCCTCCTAACTATGCCATTCCTGTCATACGTCTGTCTGCATGCAACTCTCCCAACCATTCTGCCCTCGGCAGTGTGCCTTCGTATGAACTGCTGTTTGAATTTCGTCATAGCTTGTGAGCGGTGTCGTTCATAAGCATAACCAATATGCGACATCAAAGGTATGATCTGTGCGGAGCATAAGTATATATGTATCATGAAATCACACGTTCCTTAGGATGAAAATAATTGAATTGTGAGCACTGACTTTAGTTTCATAACATTTATTTACCCGCGCAACCAAAAACTTTTTGTTGATCCGACACGCACACTGTGCATCCAGGATTTTCATTTCAAAACAGACGTGAGGCTCACCTACCATGAAATGCCTGATAAAAAGCCAACAATGCTTTGCGCTAATATTGACGACGCATTAAAAAACATGCTGCCATTGGGAGTTTACATATATATATATATATATATATATAACTCCCAATGGCAGCATGTTTATATATATATATATATATATATATATTTACTTATTTATTTATTTGATTACCTTCAATGCCCGAAGGCGTTATAGAAGGGATTGGTAGAAAAAAAAACATAATTGTTGTGATTGTTGGCGGGTAGTATATACAATAATAATTGTCGACAGTGGATTTAAATGCAGAAACAGTTCGAATTGCGACGACGGAGATGGCTAGTTGGTTGCATCCCCTCGATGTGTTTGGCAAGAATGAATCGGACAATAAGTTAGTGTGGCTAAAGGGGATTTCAAGTTTATGACGGTAATTAGAACGACGAGACAAATATGATGGCTCATTAGGAAGTTCATTTTTCATACGTTGATTATGAAAAATGTTATGAAATAAGTATAAACGAAACACTTTTCTGCGCAGAAAAAGGTTAGGCAATTTCAAAATATGTTTCATCAACGATACACTTGAAAAGCGGGAATAAATTGACAGAATGAAATGCGCACTTCGATTTTGTACTGATTCTAATTTACTATTTAAAATTACTTTACTGTGATCCCACATAGCGCATGCATATTCAAGCTTAGAACTTACAAGTGTTTTGTGTAATGTTAATTTAAGAGATGATGGTGCCATCGAAAAAATCGCGGTGCCAGAAACCTAACGAGCGATTAGCATTGTTAACGATGGAATTAAGATGGCTTTGCCAGCAAAGGTTAGCAGTCAGCTAAGCACCGAAATAGTTATACGTGGTAATCTCGTCTAGTACAGAGCCATCAATGTGATAAAGGGCAGGGTTACAAGGAAAAGCATTTCGGTAGATTCTCATTACTTTACACTTTTTAACATTCAAACGCATTTGCCATGCGTTGCACCAGTTAGTTATAGCGTTGAGGTCAGAATGAAGGGCTGCAAGATCATTGTCAAATGATATTATACGATAAATTACGCAGTCATCAGCGTATAGCCTGATGGATGATTGTACTACATTAGCCAGGTGGTTATTGTATACCAAAAATGAAAGGGCGCCGAGGGCAGAACGCTGCGGCACACCGGAAGTATGTGGAAAGAAGTGGAATCAAAATTGTTAGCTGTCACATACTGCGGTCTATAAGAAAGAAAATTTTCAATCTAGACGAAAACGTTAGGAGCGATGTTTATTTTCTTAACTTTAAACGAAGTAGAGGGTGAGAGACAAGGCCAACCTTTCCGAAAATCGAGGAATATGCACTCGACAATAAAATCATTGTCAAGAGCAGCGAAAAGTTCATTGGTCAAGCAAATTAGTTGTGTCTCCCAAGAAAATGATTTACAAAACCCATGCTGTTTCTTCGTGAAGAATATATTAGACTTGAGGAAATTAACTAAACATGAGTAAGTAATACGTCCTAATACTTTGCAAGGAATGCTAGTTAATGATATAGGTCTGTAATTATATGGTGAATTGACGTCACCAGACTAGAAAAGTAGTACCACCTTGCCCACCTTCCAATCGCTAGGTCACTGAGCAGAAGCGATGGACTGTGAAAAAAGTTCTGTTCATATAATACAGAAGTACGTTGTAGTGTTCTTCAAAAATATTGTGCTCATACCGTCCGTTCCACATGACGAAGACCATTTCAAGTTTTTCATTAATTGCAACAAACCAAAGGAATCTACAGGCACAGGATCCATCGGTGTGTAATCCATTCTATAATACGCAGATGTTACATGGGAAACACCTGAAACTTGGAAAAAAGACACTACGAATGTTTTGTTTAACAAGAAACAGCATTGAGAAAGTGGAACAGAGACACAATCATTATTGTTTAATGAGATTCTACTATCTTTAGAACCACCAATTATGTTCCAAAACTTTTTTAGGATTTTCTATAACTAATGATGACAGAGTTTTATTTCGAAAAACATCCTTCGCTTTACATGCTGCATTTCTAAATGCTGAAAATGCGAGATGATACTTATTCCACAACTCAGAGTCATTCTATCGCTTAGCTTTGCGATACGTGCACTTCTTTTATAGGGAAGGCGTTTCAAAGAAGCATTGAACCACGCCGGACGATAACCGCAAGTAGTAATATGCACTGGCACAAATTTATTATTCAGGTATTTCACTGTAATTTTTAAACATCTACCAATTATACTCATTGGTTTCTTCAGAAAATAAGACATGTAGTCATCAATGAAGTATGATAATTCTTCGTTAATCGAAATGAAATCAGCTTTAGAATAATCCCGTATATATTTCCTTTTCTTTGGAACTCGCTTGATGTTACCTTTCAGCATAAAGTTTATGAAACAATGGTCACTTTGTCCAGGCAACATGTTGAGAGAGGTAACAACATCAGGAAAATTAGGGAGGACGAGGTCAATTACGTTGGCACTTGAATGAAACCCACAAATTTTGTAGTGTACTTTTTCCTTTCTCCTATTAATTTTTTTCTTATTTTTTTGCACTTTGTCTCCGCTCGTATTAGGAGGTGAACGAGAAAAGCTGCGCAAGAAACAAGAGTATTACTCAATGCTGGTGCCACTAAAAAGATTGTTTTTTTTTATATTTGAGCTTTGACTGTATGGATTTGAAATGAAGCACTCTCTATTTCGCAGAGCGCATACCCAAAAAATCAGAAGCGGCGGTACGGTAGAGAGAGAGAGCGAGAAAAAGCACTTCATTTGGACCCGTCAGAGAGTATGGTGATCGGGGTGAGACGCAGCTCCCCCTTTCACCATCCACCTCCCGTCTAGACGTCGGCCGGAAACAGTTGGCTTCCGGTGACGGCCTGGGCTCGACCGATGGCTTGCTTTAGGGCTTGTTCTTCCTGGCTATGGAGGGAGGATTCCCATGACTATTTGTTCCCATGTAGAGCATTTAGCGCTTGGCAAGCCCAGAGCATGTGATTTAGCGTCGCTATGCGTTCCCAGTTTTTGAATTTGGAAGAGTGTACCTCAGGATGCCATTTGTGTAGGATATACGGGTTTGGGAAGGTACCCGTCAACATTTTTCGTCAGATTACTTCTTCCTTCTTTGTGAGATATCTATCGGGAGGAGGGAGAGTTCTCCTGGCCATGCTATAGTGTTCTATAATTTCTCTGTGTGTTGTTGAGTCTCGCTTTTTGGACAGGAAGTATCCTGCCTGTGCTTGTGCCCGGTGTGTGAGTCCTCGGGCGACCTCGTTGGCGATATTGTTCCCTTGTAAGTCCATTATGGGTGGGCGCCCATATTATTATAATGAGGTCGTTGGGTACGTTCTCCTTACCTGCTTGCTGAATTTTGCCGGCCTCTTTGGACGTCTTACCGGTGTCATAGGCTTTGATTGCATTGAAGTTTTAGAATCAGCGATAATTATTCTGCTTGATGGGTGTGCGATTGCCAGGGCAATCGCCGCCATCTCTGTCTCCTCTGGTGACGAGTGTCTCACGCTACAGCTCCAGATTAGCTCGCCTTTGCCGCTCACTAATACTGCAGCGTAGTGCCCTTCTGGGTACTCTGCCGCATCGGTGTACACTATCCATTGTTTTTGGAGGAATGAGCTTTGGAGTCTTTGGGCTCTGCTTCTCCAGCGTTCCTCCTTGTGTATGGGGTGCATGTTTCTTGGAATAGGGGGTATTCTTGACCTGTTGGCAATTTCATTGGGGATGGCGGTTATCACTTCTCGCTATTCTGGGCCCTGGTAGACCAGTTTCTTAAGGATAGATATGCCCGTTTTGTAGCCAGTTAGTCTGACATATTGTGCCGAGAGTTTAGCCTCGCACATTTCCTATAGGGTGTTTCACACTCCTCGGTTGAGGATCATCTCGGTTGAGGTGCATGGTGGTAAATCTAGGGCGGTTTTGACACCTTTCCTGATGAGGATGTCTACCTTGTCTCTCTCTGCTTGAGTTGTCTTTAATTGCGGGATAGCGTAGGTGATTCGGCTAATCGTGAAACAGTGGACAAGCTTAAGTACGTTCCCCTCCTTCATCGCCGCGTTTTTGTTTGCTATCCTCCCGAGAAGCCTGCAAGTTTGGTTGGTCGTGGCTTCTGGTCTGTTTATCGTTTCGGTGTGTCTCCCATTTTCTTGTACCCACATACCCAGTATCCTGATCTTTTCCGCCCTTGGGACCGGAGTGTTGTTGACCAGGAGCTGGATGTTGACCTGTTGCAAGCTCATGATCACCATCTCCGAATTTTCCGGCGAGCATTTTAGCCCTATGGGTCTCAGATAGCTTCCATTTGCCAGATTTCCCTTTGTAGGGTATCTTCTATTTGGCCATCGCTCCTTCCTCTGTCATCCCAAAGTGTGAGGTCGTCAGCATAGAGAGTGTGGCAGAGGCCCTCTAGCTTTCTGAGCCTTTCTGGCATCTCGATCATTGCAATGTTAAAAAGGGTAGGGGATAGCACCCATCCCTGCGGTTGCCTAGCTTAATGTTTTCGCCTATTATGTCCCCGGTTTCTATGTTAACCATTTGGTCCGTGATGAAGCTTTTGATATATTTGTATACCTTTCTTCCTACATTTAGGTGATTGAGGTGTGACAGGATCGCTTGGTGTCTGATGTCAAACGCTTTGCTTACGTCCCGTCCCACTATGGCTCTCGAGTCGTTAGTCTTCCTTTCCAATACTCGTTCTTTAAGTTGTAGTATGACGTCGTTTGTGGATAGTTGTTGTCTGAATCTAACCATGCTGCCTGGGTAGAGTTCCTTACTTTCCAAGTATCTGTTGAGCCTGTTCTGCATAACGTGCTCCATGAGCTTGCCTACACAGGAGGTTAACGATATTGGCCTAAGATTCTCTATTTTGAGTTCTTTCCCGGGTTTGGGGATGAGAACTAGATTTGATTTCTTCCCCTCCCCGGGTATGTCCCCCAGCTCCCAACACTTTTGCATGAATGGCGTGAGTTTCTGGAGGGAGTTGTCATCGAGGTTTCTGAGCATCTTGTTGTTTAACCCATCTGGGCCAGCCGCGATTTTTCCTCAGAGCTTGTATTAGGCAGCTTGCACCTCTCTTACAGGGATTGTTTGGTCTAGATCCTTGTTGTTTTCGCCGCTATAGTCGGGGAATGTTTCGGGGTTTGTTTCCCCTACATACCTCTGTTTCATCTGGTTGATCATATCATCCTCCGACCCCTGGGAATTGTGTATTAGTCTTTGCATTTTTCTCCTGCTCTCAGCTTGGGTCTTGTCCAGGCCCAGGAGGTGTCTCAATAGTTTCCAGGTGGTGACGGAGCCCAATTGGTAATATAGTCTACCGCAGATGTCCCAGTGTTGCCGGTTTAGTGTTTCGGCATGGCTCGTAATTTCCTTGTTGGGAGCTGCTATTCTCTTTCTCAGGTTACGGTTGCCCCTTTTTAGGGCGAGATCGGTTTCTGCCTTTTTGTTTTTTGCCAAATTTGTCTCATGTGGCTGTAAACCGAGTCTTGGTCCTCATCTAATTCTATTTCCTCCTCAGCCACTTTTCACGCGTGCTTGATGTTATTGGTCCATTCAGCTATGTCGGTGATCTCCGCGCAACCGCCTCCGTTGTCACGGAAGGATTGCCAGTTGATGGATTTGAGTGTTTTCCTCTAACATTTTGTTTTGACCTCGTTTTCGTTAACGATCTCTATGATTCTGTGATCACTGCCTAGATTCTCTCTCCTGCTGTGCCATGTAGCCTCAACGTCCACTGCGATCATGGCGAGGTCGGAGGTGGTGTCGTATGACACGCTGTTTTCCTGCCTGGTCGGTGCGAGTGGATAGTTCAGGAGTGTTAAATTGCACTGTATAATGGCGTCCCATAATTCCGTCCCCTTTATCTGGGAGTGCTTGTATCCCCATGCGTGGTGTGATGCATTAAAATCCCCTACTATTACGAGACGTTGCTGCCCATGTGCCAGTGCTTGCGCGTTGGCGAAGAGCTCTCTGAAGCAACAGCCTTTCCTTGGTTCACCAGAGCTGTTGACGTTCAGGACTAGCAGGGTGCATCCTTTCCTCCTCAGCAGCATAATCTCCGTTAGCACGTAGTCAATCTGCGTGTATCCTACCTCATTCTGCACGACGGTGATATTTCTCTTTCTCAGGTGTTGTATCCTTCTTTATTGCTTCAGTTTGGTTTCTTTCACTGTACGTATCGTCATCGTCATTCAATATGATTTCCTATATAAGTGGATTTACTGTGACGAATAAAAGGGTTGCATACTGCGCTTGCGTGGTCGAGTGTCATGCGTCTTGTCTTAGCCAGACACCACATATTGGCGACGAGGGTCAGTATCGGAGCCATGCCGCTCGGGTGTTTTTCAGCACCGCCCCCTTTCTTGCCTGCACCCGGTGACCCGGCTGTGCCTTGGCAGCAGTGGAAACGCGTATTCCTGAATTTCCTGGAGGCCATTGGCTGCGATGAACTGAAGCCGAAGCGTTGCAAGGCAATTCTGCTAAACTCGCTCGGGGTTGAAGGCCAGCGAATATTCTACAGCATACTTGCACAAGGAGCAGATGTGACCGCGGACGCCAAGTTCAAGGACGCGCTTGCTGCACTGGATACGCATTTCGCGAGCGCTACGAATGATCTGGTGGAGCGGCGCCGGTTTCACCAAAGACGACGACTGCCTGGTGAGACCTTTCAAGCATATACAAACAGTCTTCGGGACATTGCGCCTACTTGCAATTGTGACAGTGCTACCGATAGCATAATTCGAGACCAATTACTGGAAGGCACTTCGTCACCAACAACCCGTGAACGCATGCTTTATGAAGGGTCTTCGCTTACGCTGCAGCGTGCTGTTGACATCGGGAAGCAAATTGAGCAAACGCAACAAGAGCTCGGGGAATTCGCGCATAGCACTGTGAACAAGATTCAAGATGTGCGAAAAAGGTCAGACTCTGAGCAAGGAAGTTGCTACAGGTGCGGCTCGTCATCGCATATGGCTAACATGACTCCATGTCCGGCGAGGAAGAAGCGTTGCCACTCTTGTGGAAAAATTGGTCACTTTTCAAGCATGTGCAAATCGAAGAAAAAGAAATATGCCGTTCGAAAGCCCGAGAAGGCCAACGCCGTCACGGTACTTCAAATCGGTGACCGTAATGCGTCGGCGAAAGATATTCGAGCGAACATTTCTATCGGGAAGATAAGATTGTCATTGATTGTCGACACGGGCGCTACGGTTTCTTTACTCAGTGAAGAGCACTACCACAAATATCTAGCCAACACCTACTCGTTGCGACCGCCGACTGCCAATTTGTGTAACTATTCCGGAGAACAAATCAAGTTAAGCGGTTGCTTTCTTGCTGACGTAATTTACAAAGGAAACAGAGCCAGTGTGCTTTTTCATGTCACAACCAAGAGCACTTCGCTGCTGGGGCTTGATGCCGTTCGGAGCCTGGGAATCACTATCAACGGCTCAACCTTGAATTGCTGCCAGGTGACATGCCCTGATTCACTGCCTTCAGAATTCACGCAACAGTTTGCGCACTTGTCCACGGAACAGTTAGGGCATGTAAAAGGCTTTTTTCACCATCTTAAATGCCGTTTATCTGTGAAACCAGTCGTTGCGAAGCTCCGACGCCTGCCGCTCACGCTACGGCAACAGGTATCGGTAGAGATAAAACGTCTGCTGGCCGAAGATATATTTGAACGTGTCGACGCATCGGAGTGAATTTCACCGATCGTCGTCGGGAGGAAGAAGGACGGTTCGATTAGGTTGTGTGTGGACCTACGTGAAGTGAACAAGACAGTAATTGCCGATGCTTTTCCTCTTGCGCATACAGAGGAACTACTTCTTGAACTAGCTGGAGGAACGTGCTTCTCAAAGCTCGACTTAGCGTTGGCATACCACCAGCTAAAGCTGACTCCGGAAAGTCGGGGACTAACCACCTTTATCGCACACGAAGGAATGTTTCGTTTTAAGACAGTGTGTTTTGGCCTTGCATCTGCCCCTTCAGCCTTTCAGAGAATGATGCAGCATATTTTGAAAGATTGTAAAGGCGTACTTTGTTACATTGATGATGTGATTGTATGGGGCAAGACACGTGAGGAGCACCACAAGAATCGACACCAGGTGCTAAAACGCATTAGTGATTCAGGTTTGAAGCTCAACCAGAAATGCGCATTTGCTGTTTCAGAACTATCCTTTTTAGGGCATACGGAGAGCTCAAAAGGGCTCACACCATTGCAGTCTAAGGTTGACGCTATTGTCAAAGTGCCTGCTCCTCACGATGTTGCCACTTTGAGGTCATTTTTGGGTCTCGCTGGTTACTATGCTCGGTTTGTGCCGCGATTTGCTGATCTCGTCGAGCCGCTTAGACGGCTCCTGCGGTCTGGTCAACAGTTCACGTGGGATGATGTGGCTGAGCGTAGCTTCCAGCTTGTTAAGACAGCTTTGTCTTCTAGCCCAGTCATACAAATGTTTAACCCAGACCTTGATGTAATTGTTACGACAGATGCTTCTGATAAGGGACTGGGAGCCGTTCTTCAGCAACGCGATGGTAACAGCGTACGCACGGTGGCCTTCGCATCGCGTGCCCTGACTCCTGCTGAGCGGAAGTACTCCGCTGGGAAACGTGAGGCCCTTGCTTGTCTCTTCGCGTGCGAGCGCTGGCATGTCTACTTGTGGGGTAGAAAATTTTTTTTGCGTACGGACCATCAGGCACTAGTGACGTTATTTTCAGCTGCCGGTACAGGACGCCTACCTTTGCGTATATCCAGATGGTCAGCTCGACTTTTGTATTATAACTTCGACAGAGAGTACCAAAAGGGATCGCAAGATGTCGTGGCCGATGCGCTTTCATGCCTACCTCTTGACTGTGATTCGCAGCAGACGATGCAGGAAGAAATTGTGTCCGTTGTATCAGAGTGCCTAACAATGGAACGGCTGCAGGTGGCCACTGCTGCAGACAGCACACTGCAACTGGTTGTTGTACACGTGGTACATGGTTGGGCGCCTATAAAAGCTTTGCCAGCAGAAGTAATGCCGTACTTTAACGTGCGGGAAGAGCTTTCTTTCGTTGATGGCATTTTGATGCGCGGCGAGCAGGTAGTTGTTCCGAGTGAATTAACCTCTCTCCTTGTTGGTTTTGCGCACGAAGGTCACCCAGGAATTGTGAGGACGAAGCAGAGATTACGTGATCTTTACTGGTGGCCGTGTTTGAATAAACAGGTAGAAGAGGCAATCCATTTTTGTCGTATCTGCCAGGCCGGGGACAAGTCCGCTAAACCGTCTTTTGCACCGCTGCAGCCGGTGACGTTTACAGCGCTACCATGGCAGAAGTTAGATGTGGATATAGTGGGACCGATTGACTGGGCCCCTTCAAACTGTAGGTACATGATATCGCTGATCGATTATCATTCCAAGTGGCCTGAGGTTGCCTTTTCATCTTCAGTGACGTCACAGAGTGTGGTCGATTTTTTGCAGACTGTGTTCAGCCTAGAAGACTATCCGGAAGAAATTGCCACATGTAATAGGCCTCAGTTTAGATCGCAAATGTTTGAGACATTCTTGAGAGAGAGGGGTATTGCGCATCGTTGTTCTTCTCTGTACTATCCACAAGGAAACGGTGCGATTGAACGCTTTAATCGCGTGCTGAAAGATTTCATGCAGGTCGCCCGATTGGAACAACGGCCCCTCCAGGCTGCTGTGGTTGACTATCTCGGCATATATAGATCGACGCCGCATGCGACAACGGGTGTGTCGCCAGCTAAGTTGCTTCACGGGCGCCAGCCAAGGACAAGACTCAATACAGTGGGTTCGCCGACAAGAGAGGGTGTCCATGCCGGTTCGAATAAAAATGCTCCTGCTAGGGTTAAGGCGAAGCAGACGTATGCAAAACAGTATACAGACAGGAGGCGATGTGCGAAAAGACCAGCCTTTTGTGTAGGGGACTTCGTTCGTGTACTCAAGCCAGCAGGCGGTGGGAAAGCGTCGGTTAACTACATGGGACCTTTGTCGGCAGAAAAGGCAAAAATAGCTTTTTGATGAGCGACGGTCGTTGCTGGAACGCGTCTAAACTAGTTCGGGTTCCCTGCAATCAATCGCAGACAACAGAACAATGGGCATGGGAATTGCCTCATGACTACTCGGGTACCACTGGGGCTGAAAGCCGCGCAGACGCTGAACAGGGTGAACTGTTGCGATCGCCGGAAACAAGGGCTGAAGTTAATCAAGAAGTGGTCGCTCCTTTAGAGGATTCAGTGCAGCAACCTTTGCGTTGCAGCACTAGGGTACGCCAAGCTGTCGAAATATTTGGGTTTTCTTTACCTGAACAATAAGTGTATAGTTCGTGTTATTTTGGTTGTTGCAAATTACTATGTTGTATTTTCAAGCGGGAGGCGATGTTGTATCCTTCTTAATTTCTTCAGTTTCGTTTCTTTCAGTGTACATATCGTCATCGTCATTCAATATGGTTTCCTATATAAGTTGATTTACTGTGAGGAATAAAAGGGTTGCATACTGCGCTTGCGTGGTCGAGTGTCATGCGTCTGGTCTGAGCCAGACACCACACCAGGGTAGCAGTCTGAGTGTTTGGCGACCGGCCTGGGTACGTTCTGTATCCGCTCACTTTAACGCTTTTTCCACTCTTGCAGTGCGATAATGTCGGGACCATTGCTTCTCGTAAGGTAGGCTTGGAGAATGTTTCTTTTTTTGTGCGAAGCCCCTAGAGTTCCATTGCCATATTATGTTTGCCCTAGTGTCGAGTCTGGCCATGAGTCAACCGCAGAAGGATTTGATATTGCTGTTTTGCCAGTTGGTCCATTATAGTTTCCATTGAGGTGACTAGTTGGCTGACCTGGGCTGAGAGTTGGTCTACCCTCTCTGCTAACGTTGGTTAGCTATGGCCACCTGTTGTACTACCTCTTTCAGTTGCTTCATGTCTACCTCAAGTTTGTCTACCCTGCCCTTGGCATTCTCAAGGCCCGAATCGGTCTTTTTAACTCGCTTTTTTTTTGGTGGTGCAGCCACCTCTGGCTCGATTTCGGACGGCTTATGGTACCGGACAGCGTCGGACTTATCGTACCGGAAGCGCATCCTGGTGCGCTTCCGGTTGTCTGAGTTGAGCTTTCAGCTCATTGTTCTCCCTTTGCAGCTCGATAACGTCATTACGGAGCTCCTGCATCTGAGCTTGCGTTTGCTCCTGGTAAAGCTTCAAATGTTCCTGTTGCTCTTTCGTCATTCGTGTTGTTGCTTCATTTGCTCTTTGAGCTCCCTCGCTATGTCTGATTCATGGGAATTCCTCTATTCCGAGCCTGCCTTTTTGGTGGGTGGTGCCCTTTGCTTCTTGGGCGGGGTGGCGGTGGCCTGCTGCGGTAGCCTCGGGCAGGATGTGGACCGGAGTCGCTCCTTGCTCGTGGCCCGCGTCTTGCTCTCGTCTCGGCTGCTGCGATGGTCTGGTAGTTTCTTCTTCTCCTCCTCCTCCTGTTGCTGGAGCTTCTCCCATTGTCATTTCTTAACGATGTACAAGGTTCTGAAGAAGTGTCAAAGGTACATTTCCTGTCTCTTTTCTGATGCAGTGATTATTTTTTGACCTTGCAGTGGTCGAACCAGCCGAGATGCATTGTCACTTCACTGGCATGTTCGCTCGCGTGCCCAGTTTTGGAGATGGCGCAATCTAATGTGTTGCAAAAGTGTTAAAGCGAGATACAGCACCGAGCCTTCGCCTCCTGATATAAACGTTCTTTCTCATTCCAGCGATGTTGACGTATGCAGTTACGGGGCGACACTGTGCTTGCTAATTTAGTTTGCAAATTTTTACTGCGATGAATAAAAATACGAACTATACTTTGGGTAAATATGTAATACTTTGTTATAGAAATAAAACGCATCGCGTTATGTACGGAACTGCGAATTTTCGTTTCGCAAATGCTCCTATTTAAGCACACATGTTTAAATTTGCATGTACAGATATTGTAGTGCTTCGTCTTTTTCTACCAAATTTTATATCAGTGGCAGTGATATTTGTGCGTGGAGAGGGTACTAAATTTCGTGGCCCCCCGTTTGTAAAGCACGCTTAAAACGCTACTGCCCCGTTCAAGTACGTAATTTACAACGAAGGCCGCAGTTAACTGAGACGCGTTGACTTTGTTTGGCCATTACCCAGAACATATGCCCATTTATTTCAAGGAAGTAAATGCAGTACGTTGTTAATTTCACAAATGATGATGGGAAATGGCAGACACCGTGCAGAAAGAATGAATATAGAGATAATACGTGGCGCCAGTATCATTTTTAAACCTAACGAAAGCTACAAACGTTAAATTGTCACCATGCCGGTGAAATAAGATGCGGCCAATTGCGGAGAATCGGAAACACGAAGTGAAACACAATTTCTCAAGATAATGGCAAAAGTGGCTGATAAATATAGTATAACGAGTTAGAGTACGATCTCAGTCAATTTCTGCAATGACTTAAACTGAAACTCTTGAAACATTATTGACGCGTCACGCTAGAAATTGAATTGTGCGGTATACGTGCCGAAAGCCTGATATGAATATGAGGCACGCTCAAATAGGATATTGTGGAGTAGCTCTAACCATTTGAGAATAATTAACCGGCATGTTCAGGAAGTAAGAGCAAACGGGTGTTTTTTTTTTATTTGGCTCCAATAGACATTCCGCTGCCGTTGCCACCAATGAACGGGTGACGTTGAGATGAGCAGTGTATCGCCTTTGCCAGTACGCTACTGCAATGTGTATCCCACTACCAAGTCTGGAACGTTTAGCCATGGAACAATTATAATCACCCGCTAAGGAAAAGCTGCTCATGGCACCCATGCATTGGAAGTGGCAGCTGCAAGAGCGCCGCCACGTTGCTACGTTGCACAGCGGCACCGGCGCAGTCGACGAGATGCGATACAGACGAGAAGCACAATCAACGCGACATCGAGTCTGTTTTAGTAAGGTGGCGCCATCTAGTTGGCACGTCTCCAAGTGCATCTTTTATCGCACCGTAACCGAACAGAGGTTAAAGAACACGTGGCATGGCTCGAGACAACTATCTAGATGGCACAGTACGAACCTGCACGTGCAAGAGCTGGACCAACTACTCCCACCCTAGATTCAAATAATGGTTACGGAAACGTGAGCCATTCCCACGAACTTAAACGAGTAAGAAAATCAGCCGAGGAAGAAAAATATACACTGATGCTGTCTTGGGACACGACGAAGGTCCCAGCAAAATGTATGCCACTAGCGCCTAATACACAGAAAAAAAAATGCGCTGACGTTCAGTTCTTGTAATTCTTGTTGTCCCAAGCAATAGGTCTGTTTAGTCTCGTTTTGTAAAGTCTATGCACACAGTGTTTTATTAAAGCGTGGTTCCTGCGTCACGGGTACCTTATCTACTCGTGACGCCTACGGCAGAAAGAATGTTCCACGTCCGCCGCCAAGGTATAAGGGTGGTGGGGCTGGCTAACCTTCCCAGGGTTAGTTCTAGTAGTAAAACGTAAATACCCAAGAAAGTGTATGGAGTAATGGGGCCACGGTAGCTCAGTTCGCAGAGCATTGCACGCGTAATGCGAAGACAAGGGATCGTTCCCTACCCACGGCAAGTTATCTTATGATCCACTTTAATTTCATTAATTTATCATTTGATTAATTCCATTTGTTCAAGTAATTTCCCCTAATTTGTCCTTGGTGTCATTGTTTGTTGGCTTCTTATGGTTCTAATTCATGTTATTCCACCACCTACACTCGTTTTCTTACAGGTAAGGAAAATAACAATCTGACCCTCACTTTGAAGGTCTACAAAGTGATAGTAAAGTTATTGTTACAAGGATGTTTGCAACGATTAGTTTATTTACACTACTGACCTATTGCGAAAACCAGCGTCTTCCAGGTCCTTTTACTGTGAAACAAGCGAATTTTTTTACACTGAATCGCGCTGGTGATCCTGGCGTTCGCTGGCAGCCACTGGACACCGGTGAGGTCGCTGGAAAAGAGCTGGGTCACACTGGCGGAGAACATCGTTTCACTGCTATCAAGCTGGCGTGCAGTGATATGCGCTGCATACATGCTGGTTTTCGCTGGGACTTACTGGAAAACTGGGCCGGTTACGCTAGGGTTACAAAGACGGCGCCGAATAAAACAACACACGAAGAAGGGGGACACGAGACAGCACGTAGGCCAACTAGCCCACCAACACATGCTCAGTTACGCTAGGGACCGGCACTGTAGCGTCTTAAATGCGTAATATAATTTCATCGGCGCATATACTAGTGTACTGTCCAAAATAACACTATATATATATATATATATACGTGCCACAAATGTCTTTTAGATTGCGCAGCTTCGAATGCAGCTGCGGGAGCAGCTTTGGTTATTCATGCAGGCGACACTGAACATTACTGTTGCTCGAAGTTTATGAGCTGTTATGAGTTCAGTCCAATAGCTGTTTCGGCTGGCGATGGTATCCGCCCTCACCGGTGTCCAGTGTCCATTGCCGCTATCACTCCGAAAGAGAAAACAACAACAACAGAAACACCAATTTCCCGCCAAGATCGAACCCGGGCACATAAATATGTATTAAGCCAAGTCACACACACTACCTGGCTAAGAGACATTGTCTCGCCTCAGGGCTCAAAAGTTGCAAAATTTAGACGAAAGTGTTCGATGTAGAGCCAGGCACAATGAATAGCTTGCAATATGTAGTAAATTTTGGTTGGCAAAAACTTATTACAAAAAAATTGAAAATTCGTGTGGAAAAAACGTCCGGACGTAACTTTGGATGGCCGAAACCCGTTCTTTCCAATAGTGCTTGATAAATTTCTGTGCGTCTAGCTGCACGCCAAGGTACTCTCGCGGAAAATCAGTCCACTTAAAGCCTGCAAACAATTCATGAGCCAGACCATCAGCCTCAACTTTCAGAAATTTATTCGTACTCCTTATACGCTGCCCATTTCATCTATTGTCGATACTACCTTTTCAACATTGAGCTGATTCGTGCGGAAGAAAGTTGGACCGTCTGCATAAGCTAACACCTTAACTTAATTACCAAGTATATCGAAGCTGTGGATGTAACTCGACTGAGTAACGCTTAGGCATAGAGGTTAGAGATAAAAAGCAAATAATATTGCGGACATCGCCAATCCTCGCTTTGCCGAAGAGCAAATAGAAACGGGCTCGGAAGGTTGGCAATTAATAACTAAAAAAGTAGATAAGTGTTGTAGCAAAGCCCAATGGTTTGAAGCGCAAAGGATTTGACATTATTATGTTCCAGAGGAGAGAATAAATAAGAACAACTAACACAATCAAAAGGTTTCGTAAGGACTACCTGGAGTATCGCAAGCTGCTCAGTGGAACAATAACAGTATACATATTGTATAAGTCTACGGGCGATAGGTATGCGGGTTTGAATGGATCAGCCCCTGACTCTACACGTGTGATGGGAACCAGTGAAAGTAGACATCGCAAACTGAAATATAAGATATTCTTATTCTAGGTTATTAGCTTTTGCAAAAAGTATTAAATCCACGATTTACAATGCGATTGGTCTGTAGGTTCCAACAGAACGCAGTTTCTCTTTATTTGAGGTTTTCAGAATTGCTACTATGTGGGTTTTGCAAAAACATTGCGGAAGGGTGTCCAGATCTAAATTTTTAATTAAAATTCCAATACTATAGCACTGATAACTTTGTAAAACTCACTAGAAAGTCCCTCAAGGCCAGGTGTTATCGATAAAGGCAGGTGGTCGATAGTTAGCGCAATATCTTGGATCCTACGGATACCACTGATGAATGTACGCTCATCATCCTCTAAATCTTTTGCAAGCCATCCAAAACTCTCGAAGAGTTTTGCATCTGGATCGTCGAAAGGGGCAATGAGCGACACACTGTTGTGAGTTTCCAACTGAGAAATTATGTCATTCGAATTTGTTAGAAGACTACTTCTGGAATATATTACTTTGGAAATAGCGTGAGGTCGCGCATGAAGCAAAGCTCGACGTGTTGACTGCTTGGTAGACAGAGCAACCGTATTTAAAGACCCAACTCGCGCACCTGTGTAATGCTGTCCCTCACACTTTTTTAACTCACATGAAAGATTTTCTGCTTCATCAATGTAAGTGCCTGGAATTTCTCTTTCCATATCAGAAAAGTCAAGTAGGCTGTTAAGATTTTTCCTTTATTCTTTCTAAAGAATGCTTTGAGCGATACAATTCCAATAGCCACTGTACGAACCCCTTGCTTAAAGAGATCCCTGCAAGAAGAAAACGGCAAGTCACTTGAAAAAGATGGGCCATATACGCGCCATGAATAGAATCCTGATCATTCAGGAGCTCAGTGTTAAGGTTGCAGAGGGTCCACTGTGGTCGGAAATTAGTTACAGATTTCGCACCAATCCTTGCAATAACCACACAATGATCAGACAATGAAATTGGGATCGTAATACAGGAGAGCCTTCGGGAGACGAGTGATGAGGAGACATAAATCCAATCAAGTCGGACGTAAGAGCTACCTTGAATTTGTATATAAGAGCAAGATCCCTGTGCCCACCCTCCTATATTAATGAGCCCAGCCATTTTCCTATTACGTTAGACGAAACTTCACTACTCCTGTCCCGCTGTGTTTTAATCCCGCCTCGATCACTCAGGTCACATAAAGAATTGAAATCTTCCATTGCCTCATGCAGTGGTCACAGTCCAATAGGCATGACACAGTATCAAATAAAAGAATTCCTTTACCTGCGTCATCGCTATTTACTTATTTCACCCAAAAGAACCATAGCAGCACATTTTACTAAGCAAAATGCAAAAAATAAGTACCCGCGGAACATGTCTTTTCATCCTATATAGGTGCAAGACAGCGGACGAAAAATTTTGAAGAAAACATGCAGCGCAGTCTATGGTACACAACACTTGACTTGAGGAGACAATAGACCACTGTCGATTGGGAATACTCTGGATGGGTTTCGAGATGCAAACACTACCGGCAGTGGTAAGGGCAAGTGATGCTTCGAAAATTATGTCGTCATGGTTCTGGCTTCGCAGTCGTTCAGCTGGTTTCATGGCAACGCAGCTGAAGCAAACAATGATGACTAGTAGCGGAAACCCACGCGTTTTACTTCCTACGTGCCGCCATGCCTTTGACAGCAAGCGCCGCTTATCGTTACCACGTACTCAACAATCAGGAATGCTCGGGCAACCATGTGGGCCTATTCTCACCCAAAATGCACCGCGCATAAGGTCCCGGAGAGCGGGACGGGAGGCTTCAAAGGAGGTTGCCTTGCGAAGGATAACGGTATCACGTAACACTCCCTGGTAGTCTTTTCTTCCTTCTTCCATGCTTGGCAATATGGCAAGGGGCACCGGAGGGCGTGGCTTAGAGCCGGCGAGTTCTGTCTCATATTCTAGAGAGAAATTTGCTTTTACTGCCCAGGTTTTACACGTGTATATCAATGATTGACCTTCTGCTACACTTGCTCGTGGAATACCGTAAACTGTTTAGTGACCACGTTATGTCCCCTAAAGTAATTTGTGATGCTGAGGTGAGGTCATACTCCCTTTCCGTCTTTTATTGTACCGTGCTATATATACTGTGACCATGCATAATAAATTATCATTCGTTAAAAGCGCTGTGCCCTGTTTGGCGGCGCTCGTGTCGTACGTGTCTCTTCGCTAAATACTAGCGACATGCCTTCTTTAGTTAGAAAATGAATATGGGCAATGGTACAAACCGTGCACAATGAATGAGCATAGGGAGAATTCGTGGGCCCATTTTTTGCATATGTAATGATAACAACAAACGTTAAATTGTCATTGTGCGATTCAACTAAAATAAGCCCCAGTTTTGCGACATGAAATATCAGAGTGCGGCAGACATTTCTCAGAATAGACACAAAAGTGGAGGATAAACGCCGTATAACCAGTTGGCGCACTCGTTCGCGCAAGTTTCCTAATAAGTGAAGGGGACGCTCTTGCAGTTTTAGTAGCGCATCACGTTACAAATTAAATTGTGAGGTTTCCGTGCCGAAATCCTGATTTTCTCATAAGGCACACTATAATAGCGAATTGTGCAATAACTTTAACCATTTAGGGCTGTCTAACGTTCACCCAATATAGTATACAAGCTTTTTTTGTTTTGTTTTTGATTTTTGCATTTCGATCGCATAGAAAGTGCGCCGCCGTAGCCGGGATTGAATGAGCGAGCATGTGCTGAGCAGTGTAACGCCTTAGCCACTAAACTATCGCATCAGATATTAAATTAGGAAGTTTCAAACGTTTCACGATAACGTTCATATAGCGAACTCCCGAGAAGCTCCTCATCGCGCCAATGCATTGAAATTGGCAACTGCAAGGTCGCCGCCATGTTGCTACTCTGCGCAGTCGCACTGGTGCCGACGGCGAGATGCCATTCAGAAGATATGCGCAGCCAACGCGCAACCAACGCGCACCCAACGTGATACCAAACCGCCCTCAGTACGGTGGAGCCAGTTAGTTCAGGCGCCTACAAACGCATTATTTAAAGCACCGTAGGCGAATCGAGGCTGAAGAAGACGTGAATTTTCGCGACAACAATCTAGATGGCATGGCACGAACCTGCACCTGCCCACATCTGGACTACCTCCACCCATTCTGCGATGACAGAAAGCTCACGGAACCCAGACTAATCCCAACGAATAGCAAAGGGCATCCGACAAAAAAGAGTATTAGATGTGCAAAAAAATCACCAATGCACAAAAAAATATCCATGGACGCCACCTGATAAATGATAAAACTTCCGGTAAAATGTGGTCCGCTTCCGCTTATTGCAAAGAAAACGCGCAAGCACGCACCGTGAGCCACAACGGCTATGCTCACGGGAAGTGACCGAGCTTGAAATACAAGCAATTCAATAATCCGTTAAACTGTATTATTGGCCCACAGGAGGCACGGATCCCATTCACAACGATAGCCGAGAGGCCACAAGTTACTGAACTCCCGATCCTACACTAAAATTATAGCACACAGCATCAAACAATCATGCGGCTTCCTGCGGTGTAAGACGCGTACGCTTTCTCTTACTGTGGACACGAGGTCGATGGATGAGGGTAGAAGGAAACAGGGTGGCCCATGAAGCTGCAGGCGACAAAATTAGAGAAGGCCACCATCACAGCCTTGAATTTAGCCCTCCATCGCCAGACCACCATTGCCAGACCACGGATTGCTCCACTAAACCACGAGAGTAAGGCTATACTACGGGAGTCCATTCCTAGCGTCAGTCCTCCCATTCCAACTCACCTTCCCAGAGGACACTGAGCACGTGCTGGTGGGAGAGTTGGTTATGTATGATTACAACGAAAGCGCTATGTAAAACAACGGACGAAGGAAGGAACACGAGATAACCATGTAGGCGCCTACGTGGTTGTCTCGTGTCTCCTTCCTTCGCCCGTTGTTTTATTTGGCGCCTTGTTGTAATTCCCAGAGGAGCCCAGGTTCTCATCGTCAAGGCAAGAGCTGAGGCAACCATTACACCGGGTGATCGGAGCAAGTGGAGAGGAACACAAGTCTCAACAGCTTTGCGTTCAACACCGACCTGAAACATCTCATCTGTTTCTGTGCTGCTACAGCCAGCCTCAGTGACAAGCACACCCAGACTCTAAGGGTGGCGTCGTATGGCAACTGGGTCGCAACGCAAGGAGACGCCACCAGAAGAATTGCCGATGTGCTGTCCTTCGCTGAGGAGGCAGACATTCTTTCTTTTTACTGTTCCTTTACCCTATCTTATGCCCCGGGCCATCCTCTTGAGTAAATATTTCAATCAATCAAGCACTCAATAAGTCAATTATTCAATCGTATATACTAAATGGCAATTTTATTAATGACCATAAAAGTATTTCTGAAACATAGATGAAAATTATTCGCACGTCTTCCACACGCACATGCTGCTTGCAAATGAATGTTTTTATTAAAATATTTAAATATTTTAGCCTTACAAAATAGAGCCGTAGAAGCATGGCAGTGCCTTTGCGGTTTAGGATCCTTTGTCTAGCTTTTCTTCTAATGGGTTTCGCCGTAAAAACCCCCATTAGGGTGTCATTCATTACTGATCTGTCAAGCTAGGTTGTGGGTAAGCAAATATGTTTTGCAAAGATAAAAAAGAATACTAGCATTTCTCATTTGCAAAAAAAAAAGAAAATTTGAAAATAAGAACCTGTGCTGCCGAATACTAACATTCCTCATTTGCAAAAAAAAAAAATTGAATATAAGAACCTGTGCTGCCGATATTGTTTCTCAGTAGCAGCCTATCGCCGTCTGCATATGCCTAATACCCTTTGGGGATGAAAAGCAATGTTATGCAAGCATGCTAGAGCCACCACGGAGGTCTTCTTAGATAGCAAGAATGCCAGTTTCCTTTGAACGGTGGCTTGCCTGACGTACCGCTGAAGGAATACTGCGTCAATATCCCTTAGCCTTCACTTCAAAACATGTGTTAAATTTAATCAACAGTACGGCAGGCATGTTGACTTGCACTAACAGAACCAAGTCATTCATTTACGAGAGCCCCGACGCCTTTTTACGTAGGAAGTGTGCCCGTTTTCTTAGACTGGTGGCTCCATTGACGTGCACGAGGCATACTCTGTCAATATACCTTATGTTTCACGTGAACAGTACGTCAAGTATTTTGACTTGCACTGCTTACAGAAGGAAATCATTCAGTCACGGATTGGTGTCGCAAAGTTATCCGCGAATGAACAGGACCTCAATAATTTTTGCTATGGATGTCTCTTAACACCGAACCAGGCCTGATCTGTAGTTTGTTCCTTGTGAAGAAAAACTTCAGGGTGCAGAGCGCATCTTTTTTTCCGACACTTTTTGGACGTAAGCTTGCAGAAACGTATGTATGTTTGTACACTCGCTCAAATAGACTTGAACTAATGAATTGTTCATTTTCTAGTCAATATATTTTGCAAAGAATACGCTTACAGAAACTAATCAGGTGTATACTTTCACGCTAGCAAAAGAACACAGTAGCTGAAATCTGCAAAGTTACCAATATACTGTTTCTGCTGTAAAGTAATAAAGTGGGGATATCACATTGGTCTTGTTTGGCGCCGTTATATCAAAGCTATACTGTAAATATAAAGCTATACAACACCTGCAGACGGGCTAGATGGTGCATTGCAGGTCGACGGAAAATAAGCACACAGGAAGACAGACACACACGAACAGCCGGAAAGATACCGGACAGGCGCTAAGCTGTGTTTTTCTCGGCTGTTGGTGTGTTTCTTCCTGTGTGCTTACTTTCTGTCAAGCTACACAAGGTTCCAACATTTCCTTAAGTACATTTGATCGAAAAAAAATATTTTTTTTATTTTGAATACATGGAGCCTTACATTATAGAGTTGTAGAAACATGCCGGTGACTTTGCGGTTTCACCTTTATTAGTTCAGCTTTTGCTTTATTGCGATCAGTGGTAAAAACAATTACGGCGTCCAACCCTATTGCACTGTGAAGCTAAGAATTGGACAAGCAAACATATATTCAAGAGAAAAGAAACGAAACCTAGCGTTCTTCAATGCAAGAAAGAAAAATGTGAAATAAAAAACATGTGCTGCAGACATTTTGCCTCAACAACATTCGATTGCCGTCTGCACACGCCCAGTATCCTTTGGGAAATGAAGAGACAAGTATGCAAGTATCCCAGAATCCCCCCGGTGTTATTTTTACGTTGCAAGAGTGCAGTTTTCGCTAGGCTGCTGGCTTCATTTGGAAAGCACTGAAATATGTGGTAGTGAATCCAACTTTTTTCACGTAAGAACACGTATACAATAAGAGTACAGGAAGGCAGATGTTGGAGCTTATAGCATTTGAGTTGCACTACTTAGATAAGCAAATCATTCAATTACAGAAGGCTGTCGCAAGGTTATCCACAAATGAACAGGACATCAACTTTCTGTGCTACGGCTCTTTCTTAAGACAAAACGCAACTTGATTTGTGCTTTGTTTCTTAGGAAGAAAAAGCATTATTGGGCACAGCGCATTATTTTTCCGACTTTTAGTGAGCGAAAGGAAAGCTAGCAGAAACATATGTATGTTTGTAAACTCGCGCAAATTGATTTGAACTAATACATTGCTGAGTTTTCTAGTGACGACTTTTTTCAAAAAAATACCCTAACAGAAAATAATCAGGTCTGTCCTTTCACGCTCACAAAAGGACACGGTAGCGGAAATCTGCAAAGTTATGAATGTACTGTTTCTGCTCTAAGTGAATAAAGTAGGGATATAACATTGATGTTATTTGGCGCTATTATATCAGAGCTGTACTATGAATATGAAACTATACAAGGTGCCAGCATTTCCTTAAGTACATTTGTTGCATAAAAGTATGCTACGGTGGCTGTTTTCCTTTACGCACAGTGTTGTATGTGCCTGCTGTGTACTGAGCAAGTTTCAAATAGCCGATACAAGGAATTAACAGCGAACAAGAAAAAAATTAAGGATACAATTGTTACCATGTCCAACTACACTTTTGTGCGCGCTGCCCTAGAGTGCCACGATATGTGAAAACTGCTCAGTGCTGCACTCAAAGAAGTCGATATTCTTCCAACAATGTGCTTTTCGTTTATAATAATAAAGTTTTCCTCTCACAGATCTACGCATAGCCGTTATGGTCAGCACTTGCATGAATGATTCACAGGCGTCACCTTTGCAACGCACTCAATTCCTTCCGGAGAGTTTAAAGGCACTTAAACATACTAACCTTTTCTGCTAAATTTTGAATTAGCTCTTTTGCACATCGACCTACAAGTCAATTGATGAAGCGTTGGTCAGGCTACGTTAACATTATTGTTTTCATTTATTTCTTCAAGTGAATTGGTGCCTGTTGCGCGGTTCTAGTGGAAAAAAGCTTAAAAATTCAGGAGTTTGGCAACTAAAAGCTCACCTCGGCTTCTCTACGTCAATTAAAAGTTCCCAGTCGTCATAATGTAATCACCTTTTGAGCAACCTTTCATTTCCATGAAGCTGTGTATTGTGAGCAGTCAAGAAAATTGAAGTGAAGCTAACCACCATCGGACCACCAGCATTTCGATCACACCTACAATCTCCGAGGAAAAGTATTCACCTGTGGCAAAATGAACGAATGATGGCTACCACTGTCAAAGTGATTCATAATTACTAGTCACAAGTTTTTCGCATCCCTAGGTTAAAAAATTTAATCATCCTTCGAATCATCATTGGCATCCATGACACCATAATCTGTAATTGTAAGAGAACGCTGAAGTGAGCTTATCACTAGTGATCACTCATCACTCTTCACTATCAGGTAGCAATGGTAGCAGAAAAGATGCTAATTCAATTACATTTTGATAGATATGAATGACTACACGCATGATTGATGGCTGCCAGTGCAATACCATAGTGACTCGTGATCACTAGTGGCAAATGCTTAGCAGCTCCTCGTTATTAAACTTGTTTGTCATTTGACTCAATTTTAATTTGATACCCACGCCTCTTTGTTGTAAGAAGTACGAAAACAAAGAACTGGGATTCTTACTAATGATCACTAATCACTCTTATCTATCAGGTAGCCATGGTAGCAGAACTAATGCTCACTGATGGTGAATGATCATAATTGGATCGATGTTTAAAACAGTTGTGATTTGACATGCGTGACGCTATGCAGCATAAAAGTAAAAGAACGCCGAACAGAGTTTATCGCTAGTGATCATTAATGGCTTTGTGATGTCAATTAAGAACGTTGACTGATGAAAACTCTATTTTATTGACACTTTCATTTATACCATTGACGGCGTGCATGAATGATAGCTGTGACGTTCACACTACACAAAGTGATTCATCACTATAGTGAATCAGTCTTAGTATCTCCTATAGTTAATAAATAATAGTTATTGAATTGCCATCTGAATGACATTTCATTTGATAACTATGACATTATTATGCATGAAAACTGGAGACATCGCAGGGAGTGTATGACTACTGATCACTAAAAACTCGGCGGTGTCAGTTGGCAATGGTAACACAAAAGTACTCACTTTGCTACAGCTTCAATAATCTCACTGACCGCACTGACGACTGAAAGCTGGTTCAGTGATACTAAAATAAGTGAATAATATTCACCAGCGACTTAAGCATACGAGCTTATAGTAGGTATAGTGAGTCACTCGTTTCATCGCATTTCATTGGATATATATGACGTTATGTTGCGCGAAACACAGAGAACACCAAGCTGGGCATTGTATTTTGACTTGTGCTCACTAGTGACTCGACAATATCAATTAGGTGCATTATGCTATAAAATGTTATGCTAGAGTGTTTTAGCGGTACCGAAGAAAAGGTGTTTGATTGGAGGCTGCTGATATCGGCAGTAGAACAATAATCGTATTCGCTAGCGACGGAAGCTTCCCGGCGAGGGCCTAGTGACTATCATCGAATCACTCTTTATTGTTCCGTTTGATAGCCATGACCAAATCGCACGTGCATCATTAACTCAACGTACTCATGCTGACGTTTCCTTTCAATTAATTTCGAGTATTGTCATCTGCTGTATCGCTCTCATAACGAAGTAGAAAATAAAAACCTCCGAAAGTTGTAGTTAGTCCCGTGACAGGACAGCTACTGGCATCTCACCTCGCTCTTTCATTTTCAAGGTGTTCACTCTTAATATGTTCGCAAATTTTCAGAGGTCTTGGAATCCAAAGGTTCTTGAATTCCGTAATGCCTGGATTAATTTCACTGGCGTTTGGATTACTTCGGCTGGCGTTTGGATTAAATTGAATGGTGCTAGGATTAAACTAAGTGGCGCTCGGATTAAAATTAGTGACACTTGCATTACATTGACTCGCGCTTAGATTATATTCACTGGCGCTCGGATTAAATTGACTGGCGCTCGGATTAAAATGACTGGTGCTTGGAGTAAATAGAGTGGGAAAACCTGTAGTTGTAACAGACGCGAGCAAATGTTCACGCTACGTGCAAAAAGTGGGAAAATCTTTGATCTAGTTAATTATTAAACTTCATACTATTTTTCCCAAAATACTGTTTGCGTGTTGCAATCGCAAAAACAGTCAAATAGGTGTAACGTATGTATAAGATAGGTATGAGCATATCTGTTTAAATCCAAAGGCATCTCTCAACATTATAACTGCCATAGAATGAGATTAGCGACAAATAATTGTGAAGTAGCAGCGCTTAACATCTATGAAGGCCGCTTGAAAGAGTTTACAGGAAAGGCAGTGAGGTGTTTATTGTGTGCGAATAGCTGAAGTCGGACTTCCAAACCTGCCATGCTCCGGTGATCTAATCGCATCTGCAGGGAGAGAGAGCGAGAAAAAACGAAAGCTGCAGGATGCTCAGTCTGTAAACGCGATAACCTGTCCACGTGTTTGCACCTTTTTGCGCAGTAATTGCCGTCAAATATAAGCGCTAAACTCTGCGGCCGCTCTTAAGCTTGTTTTTTGAGCGAAGTTTGTATCGCCTCAAAAGTGGCGTTTTAGTGGTCACGCAAATCTTAGTTGCTCCCAGAGCAAATATGTTGCGGGAAAGGGCGGTTTGATGAGTTGACCGCTGTACTGGCGCAGGAACGTCCAATCGAACCCGTGTCGCTTCCGCCGGTGAGGAAAAGCGTAGAAAATGGTTTAGCGCACTACGCCGGCTTCGTTTACGTTTAGCTCATTCTCGGAAAACGGATGGGACGGCGACGCTTTGTACGCTTTTCCGAGGAACAGGCACTGTTCGACGAGCAGCGGCGAGAGCTCGCCCGTGAAAACGCTTACCTTTGGCGCGCCGATCCACCCATCTAGGCATAAATATAGTCAGACTTAGCGTGAACGCGCGCGCGCAAGATATGTCACTTTGCCGAGAACAACGGCTTCTATAGTTCGACGATTCGACGCACTGGCACGGCCAACGTAACCAGACGCGTCCAACGCTAACCAACGCGCCCAGCGTCTACCGACGCTCACCCGTGCACCGATAGCCTCGGCCTGTAAACGTGCGTTTAGAGGGGTCCGAGCCCAGACAATCCGACAGCAACGAGAAGAAGGTCCCGGGCTCAGGGAGTGGGAGGCCGAAGCAATCCGGCGCTGTTGCTTGTTGTGGCTTACTTAACCGTGACGAAGGTCTGGTGCACGCGGTACAAACTGCGCTTACCCCATTTCCGGTAGGCGAAGTGTTCTTCAATGTCTTTTTAACGCGATAGCGTTAAGGAGCTCGTGTCGCAGAAAAGCCGGTGTCGTCGGCGTCGGCGTCCGCGGCGTTGGCCATGAGCAATAAATCAAGGCAGGCACTTCATAAATAAAAAGCAACTTCCAAGATGGGCTGGGTGGGAATCGAACCAGGGTCTCCGGAGTGTGAGACGGAGACGTTACCACTGAGCCACGAGTTCGATGCTTCAAAGCGGTACAAAAGCGCCTCTAGTGAACGCGGTGTTGCCTTAGAAACGAGCTGTTTCTAAGGCTCAGGCGTGCGTCGCTTGCTCAGGCGCACATTTCGTTGTCGCGCCGAACGCTGCGTTGCTCGACGCTCACCGCGTCCGATGCGGGGCGCGTAGTCGCTGCGCCGTAGCCCATTGTCTTACACCCCTTGGCGGGTCGACGGGAACGCTGTCGCGTTCCACTCTTGAAGGCGAAGCTTAAGCGTCCTCCAATTTTTTTAGAAGATGTAACTTGGCACATGTAATTGATGACTGAAAAAAGTGACTTAATTACCGTGAGCGTTCTCTCGTAAAAAAAAGGATTGTTAAATTAAAGAATTACCGAGAGGCGTAATTGTTTGCAAGTCATTGATTTCGGGTGATTGACTACGTACAACTCTAACTGAAACTCCCAGATATCGGAGATAGGCCCACGAAAGAGGTTAGAAACACACATACCCAATATGGAAAAGTGGGTGTATGTAACCAGGAAAGCTTCCTTTAAAAAGAAAGAAAAATAGTCAAATCGCCAACTACCACATGTGTTCTTAGTCGAAATCTAACTAAGTTTGCATTTCGGCTTACTTTGCAAGCGGTGATGTATGTAAAGATAAACATGTAAAACACTCTGGCCCGTAGTTTGGGAATCAATTTAAAAAAAAAATTGTACACATTGTATGTACTTAGAGCACTTTCCTAAATACATCCCACATTGTATGTCGTGCGTCGAAATTCTAGCATTTTCCCGGTTTGATATGTATTTTGTTTTTGCAAGAACATTGTATTTATTCACAACACATGACTGTTTCTAGCAGCAGAAATACTGTGCTACTATGGACATTTATCGAAGTTGCAGAGAAACAAACACAGCTGCGTAGTCCGATATATTGGGGGCGAGGACGTACGGAGCCGCCATCTATCGGAAGCGCCTCGCTTGCGTAGTATGAGGGATAACGCAGTGCGCCCTACATAGGTTTGGCTGGCGGCGTTCAACGTAAAACACCACGCGGAAGCCGTACAGGAAATTTCTGCATGTATTTTAGTAGCGAGGGCAGTATCTTACTGTCCAAATATTAATCTAGGGCAAACAGAAAGCACAGAAAACACGTAAAGAGCCTCGAGCCGCCAGTCGCGCGACACTTTTGCGCGCATTTGCAGGCTTCTTTTACGCTCGGAAAACCGCCTATGTAGCACGTATTGAGCAACAGAAAGCTGCATCGGGAGTTTTTCACGTCGCTCTACAATTTTCTCGTACACACTTTTCATCTCATTATAATATTTGAAAAGTTTATTATTAGGACGAAAACCTAATTAGGCGCAATGAAATAATAATCTATTTCAAGTGACGGCAAACAACATTACCTTTGTTCTTTCAGGCTACGTGACGTTTGCATATTTTTAAGGTTTGGCTAATCGTCCGTGGAACACCCTATATGTAGCGCCACGCGTAGCTGCTCTGCCGGTCGTTGCGGTAAACGGTGCGATGCGTGAATATATCGCGAAATGAAAACACGTACAGAGCGGCACTCAAATTACCCATTAGAGAGTATCTTAATAATAGGTGATTTTTTTTACTCTTTTGTTTTTGTTAACCGGCCGATATTTATTTGTACTCTTTCCTAAGCAATAAATTGTAGTGGGCGTCACCCTTGATGTTGAGCTTTCCTGCAAAAACTTATACCAAGTACACACACGCAAACACACGCACTGCGTAGAATGAGTTGGAACCTTGTATTGCATTTTGCATTTTAATTTGTTGCGTTGCGTCTCGATGTTCACTTGCTTTGTAACCATGTTCCTCACTAGTTTGCTTCTGCTTGCATTTTAGTACCTAAATCCCCCTTACTGATTACCTTTTGGGCCTGTAAGGTATTTTTCTATAAATAAACAAGGAAATAATTCAGACTCTCAACTGGCCATTATCGGACATAGTGAAACAAGCACAGGGTATAGTTCGTAATGAGGTGCCGCCCGGTGGAAGGTACTACACATGAGCGTAGAGGTTAGCTCCAACGTCAACGCGCTGTCGTTTTCATTCCTTCGTATCATTTGAATGCCTGGATGACATTGGCTTGTATTTGAATTCTTTTTTTTTCACTTGTGGAGGGTAAGACGAAATGTTAGTAACCGAATCTTACCGTTTACATTTCACTTACTACGACGTAGTGGTATCCACCACTCCACCGGGACATGAGAACCTCATTTCGCTGTTGCGGACAGCATAATACCAGTACATAATACCAGCACGTTCCAAAATCGTGATGAATTTACGAAACAGACTTGTTCACCAATGGGATCCCACGAAGGGTCACTTTTTCCATCCGCACGACACGCTATAGCTGTATTGCCTACAATGTACTCAGTCATCACTCAATGTCTAGAACTGGTGTGGAAATCAGATTTGATTACGTATCATGGGTGCCTTCTAAGCAGATAGGCCATGCATGCATTGTACGATCAACATTATACTTCGCATTTCAATCATACGAAACAAGGTTAGCAGTCACCTCCCACTTCCCCTGCCGTTTCGGCAGTAGCTTAAAACACGCATAAACTACGCTGCGTCCAAATAACTTCCACCTTACAATTTCGACACAAAACTACGGGCGCTGCATTTTACACAACGTAGAGTTCTTGAAGATTATGAAGTTGTATGATGGCCTCTTCTTGTGCAGAATGCGATGATCGTCGCAAGGAGATTACAATGAAATACGCCCAGGCGGGAACGAAGGAAGCCTACTATACTGAAAGGGAAACCAGTTTGCGGCATGCGAAAGAAAGAACAAAAGATAATGCAGTTCAAGGCACCAGCACAAGAGCATTGCCATGAGTGGGAAATGGAAAGGCACGAAAGACCACACTGAACTGTACTGAAGGCAGATTTCAGTTTAAACAATAAGCGGTTATTTAGCAGAAAGCTATAACTAGCGCTTAGGGTATATTTACGTACCTGGAATCACTGCAACTCTTTTAGCAAAGTAATTTGCTGCCCAAAATAATCCTCAGATATCAGTGACATTATTCCGCCTCAATTACAACGCTATTTGCAGAAGCAAAGGCATTTTCCACAGGAGTTCAATTGCCGCGTCAGAGTGATGGGTTAGCTAATATTGGTGGTAAACTTTATAAAAATGATACGCAATTCTAGAAGGACTTAAAATATATACCCGGCAAAATCTACGCAAAACTAGCTCTAGCGCCCAGAAATTAAAGCCTGGGTGGTGGTGCTAGAGATCCAAGCGGCCTATCACAGATAAGATAAGATAAGACCGATAAGTTTAGTTCTGACAAGAAGAAATGTTCAATTAATGATGTTCAATAAAAAAAACATACAAACAGAAACTACGAATATATTTGACGCACGGGCGCAACAAGCAGCGTTTTGCTTCGCTGAGCTCAACGGGACGTTTAAAGACGGTTACTTTTATTCATATTTGCACGAATTCCTGAAAGTATTATGTTCGGCTTGCCACTGAAGATTGGAAACTTGTTTTGGGCTGTCGTCACTGAGTCAGTCGAAATTCTCTCGGCATTGCTCTATGGCTCGCTGATAGTAGGTACAGCGCTTTGCACAAGCTATCACATTGTGGTTGTGCGTCTCCCATAGCCGAAAACATTCGTCGCGACTCCAATACTTGGTTGTGACCTTCGGCAGAATTTACATAGGCATTGTTTGATTAACTTCCTTTGTTTTTGCTTGTGGAGAGAGAAACACACAGGACTATCTCTCGTGTACCTTGATGCACTTGTAGGACCAACGCTGGTGGCGTACAGAAAGAAAATTGTCACGTGTGTTCGTGTCTTCCATATCGATAGCCAGTGACATCGTAAACGGAAGTTTACTTTAGCCTACTGCCAGCTGTCACGCAGGCTAACTATATATGAATTATCTCCTCATCTAGTTAGGTCGTTAAAAGGTTATCAAGTTACTGCGCCCGCATGCACTAAAGTTCAAGATTGTTCAAGGTTTTCAATTCCTTTCTGTATATCTCGGGAAGCGAGATGCATTTGCGCTTCTCGGATGAAAGCTTCGTGCGGTTGCAGCTGTTAGCAATTACCTTCCGCAAAAAGCGCTATCACCAAAAACTGACTTGCGAACGGTGGAGCGCGTGCTGCGAGCATAACTGAAAATACAGTGCGCGCTGTAGGCCGGTCCTCAGCAGATAAGTGCTCGCATGTTGGGTTTGTCCGTCAACTGCGAAATCACTCGACCATCTGCGGTAGTTCTTGCTTCTTCGATTATTGTTTTCTCGCTTTAAGACCAAAAACGAGTAAAACGTTGATTGAGAATCTTCGATGACAAAGTCGGGGCGCAACCCATACTTTCAGTTGTGCTTCAAGTACGTGATCCGCTCTTCCCATTACAATTTTCGCTGATAGTGCATACAGTCCTTCAACATCGTCCTTTTTCCATATGTCTCGCACGTGCGTATTGCACAGCAGGAAGTTGTTACACCGATCATCACTGCGATGGCGTCACCAGGGAATGCGGTCAGAGAGCTAGGTGTATATGTACATCCTTGCAATCTAGTGGCACGTAACCGCCCTGGGGGATTCTCCAAGAATGGGATAGGTTTAGCACAGTGTAAAATAGGTCAACATTTTATAATAGGTATGGTATAATCAAAAGAGAAAGCTTGTAGAGGATGCATGACATTATAGATCTGAAATTACTACCTTGACTATAAAGTAAAATCAATTCAAGTTCAATTTTGGCGAAAGAAAAGCAGGCTAAGAATTTTAGCGTTCAGAGTTTTCAATCTCATTGATCCCCAAGGAATATATTGGACGGCCACGCTAACCTTCCCGTCGCTATGCCAAAGTGTCATCATCATCATCATCATCATAATCATCAGCCTGGTTACGCCCACTGCAGGGCAAAGGCCTCTCCCATACTTCTCCAACAACCCCGGTCATGTACTAATTGTGGCCATGCCGTCCCTGCAAACTTCTTAATCTCATCCGCCCACCTGACTTTCTGCCGCCCCCTGCTACGCTTCCCTTCCCTTGGGATCCAGTCCGTAACCCTTAATGACCATCGGTTATCTTCCCTCCTCATTACATGTCCTGCCCATGCCCATTTCTTTTTCTTGATTTCAACTAAGATGTCATTAACTCGCGTTTGTTCCCTCACCCAATCTTCTCTTTTCTTATCCCTTAACGTTACACCTATCATTCTTCTTTCCATAGCTCATTGTGTCGTCCTCAATTTGTGTAGAACCCTTTTCGTAAGCCTCCAGGTTTCTGCCCCGTAGGTGAGTACTGGTAAGACACAGCTATTATATACTTTTCTCTTGAGGGATAAGGCAACCTGCTGTTCATGATTTGGGAATGCCTGCCAAACGCACTCCAGCCCATTCTTATTCTTCTGATTATTTCCGTCTCATGATCCGGATCCGCCGTCACTACCTGCCCTAAGTACATGTATTCCCTTACGACTTCCAGTACCTCGCTGCCTATTGTCAATTGCTGTTCTCTCCCGAGACTGTTAAGCATTACTTTAGTTTTCTGCATATTAATTTTTAGACCCACTCTTCTGCTTTGCCTCTCCAGGTCAGTGAGCATGCATTGCAATTGGTCCCCTGAGTTACTAAGCAAGGCAATATCATCAGCGAATCGAAAGTTACTAAGGTATTCTCCATTAACTTTTATCCCCAATTCTTCCCAATCCAGGTCTCTGAATACCTCCTGTAAACACGCTGTGAATAGCATTGGAGATATCGTATCTCCCTGCCTGACGCCTTTCTTTATTGGGATTTTGTTGCTTGCTTTATGGAGGACTACGGTGGCTGTGGAGCCACTATAGATATCTTCCAGTATTTTTACATATGGCTCATCTACACCCTGATTCCGTAATGCCTCCATGACTGCTGAGGTTTCGACTGAATCAAACGCTTTCTCGTAATCAATGAAAGCTATATACAACGGTTGCTTATATTCTGCACACTTCTCTATCACTTGATTGATAGTGTGAATATGGTCTATTGTTGAGTAGCCTTTACGGAATCCTGCCTGGTCCTTTGGTTGACAGAAGTCTAAGGTGTTCCTGAGTCTATTTGCAATTACCTTAGTAAATGCTTTGTAGGCAACGGACAGTAAGCTGATCGGTCTATAATTTTTCAAGTCTTTGGCGTCCCCTTTCTTATGGATTAGGATTATGTTAGCGTTCTTCCAAGATTCCGGTACGCTCGAGGTCATGAGGCATTGCGTATACAGGGTGGCCAGTTTCTCTGGCCACCCTGTATACGCAATGCCTCATGACCAGAGAAACTGGCCACCCTGTATAGTGTAGAGTGTAGAGTGTAGAGTGTAAAGTGTAGAGGCACCGAAAGAAAGCACATTTTGAACAGTTAAATCTAATCCAAGAAGGCGGCGTGGTCTTTCCAGGCTTTGTTTTCTTAGGCTAATAAATCGTGACAAGAAAATAAAAAACCTTCTATAGTTTCATCTTGACAACACACATGACCATTTGGTGAGGGTGCCAAACCAGCCCTGTATAAATAAAAATTTGAAGAAGGAATGCAAGTGCAAATTACTTTAATTTTTCTAGATTGGCAAAGAGTGCTTTACCAAGTGTAAACGTAAATGTTTAAAATCCGAGGAATTTGTTATAGGTCCTAAAAGAAAAACTAAAAGCTTAAGCAGCTCCACTGTTAGAAGGGCTACGCAACCCAGACCAGTCCCCACGAACATCAAAGGCGAAAGCAGGGCACGCAGGCAACAGAGAGCAGTATAGACGCGCGAGGAAATCTCCAAGAAGTAGAGCTGCACACTGACGCTGCCCTACAATACGATGCACTTTCATGTAAAATGTATGCCGCTACCGCTTATTGCACAAAAATGGGCAATCACACGCGTGAGCGACAGCGGCTCTGCTCACTGGACAGCCTCCGTGCTTGAAATACAAGCCATCGAAAAACAAGACAACAAACACTGACACCAAGGACAAGGTAGGGGAGATTACGTTTGCTTAATAAAGGAAATAAGGAAACTGTAACTTAATGGAATGGAACCCTCGCCTCACTCTCCTTTCTCGCGCGCCATAGGAGAGGGCACGCGTCCGGGCTACGTTTCTCGCTCGCGCAGACGAGATTGAACCACGTTCACCTGCTCCCCCTCACAGCCTTCCACTCATACAGTAATTCATGGCGACGGCGACGGCATCAATGCGCCTGGAGTGTAGATATATTTGCTATCGCAATACTTTGTGGTATATTTAGCATTGCAAAACTGAGACGTAGAAACATGGCGTAGTCTTTGTTGTGGCGAAGTTTTTTGTGAAAGCATTTCCTCTAATGCGTTTCTTGGGGAAAAACATTACATCATACATTGGTGCTCTCTCTAGCTAGGTAGCTCATAACGAAATATGTTTCGCAAAGAAAAAAACAGGTGCAGGAATATTCAATGGCAAAAAAAAAGAAAATTTGAGAATGACGTTATGATCTGCGATATGTTACAGAATTTCTGTTTGATCACCACTCGCGTACGCACAGCAGATTTTGAAAAAGAAAGAGAAACTTACGTAGGGAAGCCTGCGCATCATCGGAGGTCTTTTAGCCTAGCAAGAGGGCAGTTCTGATTATAACCCTGGTTCCATTGGCAATGTAGGCATGCATTTAGAAGTTTCCTGTCTTCACGTGAAGCAGCGAGCGTAAGCTTACGGAACAGCCAAACGCTTACAAAAGCATACCCTTCCAATACGGCTGGGTGCCGCAAAGATACAGGACGTCAACTATCTGAGCTATGGTTGCCTCCTAGCATCCAACCCGACCTTCTTTCCTGCTTGTTTTGTATGAAGGAAAAGTGTTAGGTGCCTCAGCGCAATACCTTTTCGAACACTAAGCGGATCAAATGAAAGTTTACGCAAACACATGTATGTTTGTGCCCCAGGTAAACTTTATATAGGCCCGCATTGACAAACCTACCTGAACCCAAAGCTAAAAGCGCCCTATTCTAATAGTAAAGAAAATATATGGTTGATAAAAAGGCAAGGCCTGTTACAGAAACGTGCCTTTTTGCGTGAAAAGGCACCCTTACGAAAGGTGTTCCTGCCATCAGAATAAATGAGCATGGGTTCCAGGCTACGAGCTTTTCATATTTTTGAATCTCTGATTTATAAAAATGTATCACATTTGTTGCTCAAAACAATACATGCAATAAATATAAATGCCCATAAAGCGTGCCGTCAGAAATTCAGTCTAAAAACAGCCAGTTGTAGCTGTCGCACATCTCATTCACGAAGACGTGTCGCCCGGTTTCATTTAAAGCGCGAGCGTTACTAACCATGTCGAGCTGAGTTTAGCCATGGCCAGCAATTTGACCTTCGTTTGACCGCAGCTGCGCCATAGCCTTGTCAACAGATCACGTGACTCGTCGCGCCGACCTCCGCCGCCGGCTTAGCGCGTGCGCTGTCCGCAGCTGCGTCACCGCCTGACCAGAAGAGCGTGGCGCTCACCTAGTCAGTGCGCGCTTGGCCGTGGATGAGGGCGAGGGCAGGCTGTCTTGTCAGAGCGTTGCGCAGGAGCGGGAGGCGGTGAGCCGTCGTCGCCAAGCAGCGTCTGACCACCCCCCGAAAATTGCCTGGCGAGCTACTTCACTAGAGAGGGCCCAGAATGCAAGGCATCGCACCGTCGCTATCAATGTGGCGACCACGAGTGTCCGTTCGTGCATCAAAGCTGTGCATGTTTGCGGCGTCTCTATGCATGTCTAGCACGTAGGCGTTGCCTGTGGCACTCGCACCGTCGAACAACGCATGTTTAACCGAGCCTAATCACAGTCACGTCTAGCAACCGACATGGGCACAGCTGTGATGCCTGGCTTCACGATGGTTGCATATCTAAGTGTAATAATTAGAACAAAATCAAAGGTTAACCAAGTGATAGCAAGATTTACCAAGGTTAAATTAAGCTTTCGCTTTGCATACCAGAGTTAGCTGAGCTAAGCCGCAGCAATTTCTTTTTTCGTTTTCTTTTTTCGGTAATGCGGCCAGATTTGTTTACATTTTCTCTTGCGTGATTCCTGGAATTTAGTTGCTTGTAATTTTGTGTGTTATAAAAATTGTGCATAGTTGTTCCTATACTTATTCATTTAGGCATATTTATTTACTTATCTATTTCTTTTTATATATATTTACATATTTATTCAAGTGTTGGCTTACCTGTTGTATGATTTGTTGTGGTTATGTTTGAGAGAACAATAATAACCCTCTTCCGAGGAGGAGCGCTCAGTGGTGATACACCTCGCGACTAGACACTGCCGCGAGCTCGAAAAGAAACCCTACTGACGCACTGTCCCTAAGCGAAAAGAAAAAGAAACGGAAGCAGACAGAAGAATTGTTCAAATCCAGAAGCGCAGTTCGCCCGAGCGCCGAACAGTAGCTACGCAAATGTTGGGACAACTTGAATAGAGAAATGGCGCAGGGGGAGAGCCACCGACATAAAGGAGGTGCTCCGGATCCCTCAGTTATATTCCTTGTCATCTTACGCTTTTCAAAAAATAAAAAAAACTTAAAGAGCAACGGCACCACCGGACCTCGTTGTACAATTCGTGAGAGCCGTTGTCCAGCACGACCAAGACTGCGGAACACTTATCAGGAAGAAGAAAGAAAATTCCGTGCATCGCCTGCTTTTCTCACTCCTATTATTCAGGTAGCAATATATATTGTTAGGAACCACTTTATTGCAGCCGAGCTCATGCTACTACCACGAGGATCAAGCTGTGCAGCTCGTGATAAGGATGAAGAAGGTTACAATGCATGATGATATGTAGAGATGGTGAAGTTGACAGTTGGAATGAAATGCGTCGAGTATATGACTTTAAACTAGAGACCGGGACTATGTCTGTCACTTGGCAACGGTGAACGGACGGCGTTCTAAAAGGCGAGACGCGGTAATTGACGGGGGATGTCTGAGCAATGACTGTGAAAGGTCCAATAAAACGCGTGAGAAATTTATCGCATAAGCCTGCAACGCGCAAAGTAGTGCAAAGAACTTCGTTGCCAGGAGAAAAAGTAATAGCACGGTTACTCGAGGGTCAATGCGACTTGCGAGCGTCCTGAGAGATGCAGGTGTTAAGGTGGGCGATGCGACGGCAGTGCGCGAGGCGAGACAGAAATTGTTCCGAGAAAGGAACTGCTGCGGATACAGGAGTCGAAACGGACGATGCATCAAGAACGAAACTTGGTGAGCGGCTATAGACAAGAAAAAAAGATGAAAAAGCGGTGGTGCGTTGCCTAGCCGTGTTTAAGGCGATTCTCACGAACGGCAGGAATGCATCCCAGTTCTTGTGGTCGGGGCGGATGTACTACATCGCAATCATTTCGAAGAGGGCACGACGAAAACACTGTTAAGCCCTTGGTCTGCCTGTGGTAACTGGAAGACGTCTTGGGAATTGCATTTGAGGCGCGCAGAGCTTCGGTAAGGACAGAAGAGAGAAATAGTTCGACGCGTTCGCTTAGGAGAACCCGCGGAGCGCCGTTGCGTAAGAAAACGTTGCGTACAAAGAAACTGGCGACTTCAGCAGCAGTACCTGATGGAAGAGAGGCTGTCTCCTTGTAGCGTGTTAGATGGTCTACAGCCGTCACAATCCAACGATTGCTATGTGACGTCTTTGGAAGAGGCCCGTACAAGTCTCTTCTAACTACACTGTAAACAGGTTTGACCCTTTTAGGGAGTATTGGCCTCGTTGCATAACTCAAGCCCTTAAGGGAGGACAATATCCTCCATTCGAACGGAGTTTTTTTTCACACCCTTGTGTTTGGTGGTTTTATGGAAAATTATGGGAGTTTTTAATTCTCATTTGAACACCAACCCCTGAGCGGTTTCAGGAGTCCCTATGGGGAATTATGGGAGTTTTTTATTTCTCCTTTGAACACCAACCCCTGAGCGGTTGCAGGAGTCTTTATGGAGAACTTTGGGAGTTTTTTATTACTCTTTTGAACACCAGCACTGTGGAAGTTTTTATAAGGGTCTTTGGGAGCTTTTACAAGTTGACATGGGTATTTTATTTTGCTGCTTATGGGAATTTATAGGAGAAGCGATGGGAGTTCTTACGTACATGTTTTCGGAAACGTTTAGATTCTTAAGGGAGTGTTCAAGGAGACATTTGGGAAATTATTTTGCCTGCTTGTAGGAGTGCTTTGGTGTAAACGTGGGAGCAACTGTTCCCATATTTTGGGAGCTTTGCTTAAGGGAGCACTTATGGTTAATTTCGAGAGTTCAATTTTTGCTCTTTATGGGAATATATAAGAGAATGTTTAGGAGTGAATTTTTACAGCTTTAGGGAGCTGTTTTATTAAGGGAGTTTTAAACAGATGTTTTGGGAGTGCATTTAGCTCTTTATTAGAGCTTTTACAGGTAGGCCTGTGAGCTGCTTATGCGCCTTTTGGGAAGTTTACGAGGTTGAAGGGAGTTTTCTTGTGTGTGTTTGGTAGGTTGTGTCTAACGAGGTGCATAAATTATGACAAAGCAATAAGATGTCTGGAAATTTATTGCAGTTCCAGAATAAAATGTGCCAGCATGACAGTACAATCAATGACTATTAGCATAAGGAAAGTGGAATGATTCAATAAATTGGATAGAAACAAGCAAACCAGTTTGACAGGAAATTCAGGCATGTTGCAAGCTTCAGTACAGTTGAAAATCCACAAGTGCAGCCAAGACTGAAATTGAGTGGCTCAAAACATCATGAGTAGTTGGGCAGTCCTTGAATGCATTAGAACAGGCCACATTTGTTTTTGCACGTAAACGAGCAGGCTACAAAGAATGATGTATGGAGGCCAGACAGCACCAATGACCAAGAACATTATGAAAGTACCTTTGGATACTTATGCTATTTCTAATCGGCATCTACGTACAACTTATTCTCTCATGAAACACGCAGCTGCAAAGAAAAAGCCTAGGTAGTACCACCCACTCTGAATCAGTTTCCTTAGCACTGTGCAATACCTGAAATTCAAATTTGCAGCTAGAGAACATGACAAGTTCACAGCAAAATGGGCATAATGTGATAACAGTAGTCAAACAGGTGATATCTCAGGCTGAAGTATATTCAACAAGGGGACTAGTCGTCGTCAGGGAAAGAAAATCGAAGCAGACCATTTCAGCTCACACTTACATGCATACACAGATGTCACTACGTAGGTTCTTGTTGTGATGCCCCATGACCTAAGTCAGCATCAGAGAGGTTCATTAAAGAATGGCACATTA
This sequence comes from Dermacentor variabilis, assembly GCF_050947875.1. NCBI lineage: Eukaryota > Metazoa > Arthropoda > Arachnida > Ixodida > Ixodidae > Dermacentor > Dermacentor variabilis. The sequence continues at coordinate 62,665,856 of NC_134573.1, read as the reverse complement.
GCAGTGGCACATTAGCAGTGGCACACACCCAGTGCGCATACAGAAGTTTGTGTCAAAAAAGTTCATTGAAGAGCTGCATCTACCCAGTGGCCCCAAGTGCTTATAACCAATGGCCACAGTGACACATACCTATGGTAGCCCCAGGGGCACGTACTGAATTTCCACAACTATAAGGAGCTTTTTCAAAATTTCTTGCCTGAGAAGACGCCTCGCATTATATAACCGACATTGACACAAACAACAAGATCACTCATAGAAATTTGTGTGAGCAACCTGCCAAACTCCCCTACTTCTACACACCTTGCTATCCCAACTAAATCCCCATGTTGAGCATTTAAACTTGCCTCACCCTCCCTATGCACTCAGTCATTTTGCTGGATATCCATGAAGTAGAGAAAAGTGAACTATATAAATACTGCGAAGGAAAACAGTTGTTACCTTACGAAGTCCGCTTCTCAAAAAAATTTGTCCACCTGATATAACGCTTGTTCGACCTCTGCTGAACACCTTCAGCTGAATATTGCATATCACACAAAGCAGCAATTCAACTATAATTTTTAGTTTTGTAATGAAACAAAAATTTCTAATACACGAATCCTTAACAGGAACCTGTAAGTAATAACAATAATACAGGAACCCTTAACAGTATCCATAAGTGTGAAATTTTTACACAGGCAAAGAGGCCAACATTTAGCCACCAGGACACACACAAGGCATCATTACAAACATTTTCTCTGCAGAAGGCCCTAACACCCCGACGGCAGGTGGTGTCTTGCGTGGAGTCATGCACGCATTTAAAAAAATAGGCATTTTGTATTTCCCTCCGCAACATCAAGGCAGGTAGGCTGTGATGCTGTGCAAGCAGTGGTGGCCTTCAAAATGGAAGGAATCCACACAAAAAGCTATGGTACTGTTGAGATGGCAGTGCATGATAGGGAGCATCCTGAAAAACCAAACGTAAATAGATTATGTACTATTGTATTGCTAACTGACACCACATGAATATTTAAACATAGCATCACGATTTATTCAACAGTGCTGGGCCAGTCAATGCTACCACGTCAAGTGTATCTTGGCCCACCTCAGATTTTAGGAAAAAATACAGCCCATTGTACATTAGGACAGAAAGCTGAGCTAGTTGCTAAGGATTCATTATGCAAAAAAGGTGAGGCGCGCAGACAGGTCACAAGAGTAGAGAAGTGGACAACACGAATGCATTGTACAGTTGCAGACTGGATGAAGTCGAGAGTATGACAAAAGCCCGTCTGGTCGGGATGGTGAATACTAAAAGGAAGAGGTCCAGACACCAACCAAAATGGCATAAAATAGTTATTTACGTTTTGGCCCCCCACGGGAGCCTTGTGAACAAGATTCCCAGGGGGAGCCAAAATGCAAATAACTATTTTAAACCATTCTGGCCAGTGCTCGGACCTCTTCCTTTTAAGTTGCAGAACGCACACACAGAATACTTCATGAAAATTTCACATCGTGTGAGCATCGTTATCTTGTAGACTAAGGCTGAAACATCATGGCACTGACAAAGCTACAAACAAGTGTTTCTATGAATGACCACAAGGCTTTCCAGAATGTTCCATAAATTGCGATGGACCATTAAAGTTTTGTATCTGCAAAGAGTATCTTCGAGCAGTTTCTGAAAAGTATTTTCATCCAGATAGGGTGGTTTATAGGTACGAATAACCAATTTAGGAACCCCTATTTTGTATTGAAGAAAGAGCTTATCATTAAATGAACCTATATCTGCATGATTAAAAGTTTCTGAAATTTTGAATCAGCTCTATATCTGCAGAAGCTCTTTAATTAGGTATTAGGATGCCTAGCAGCACTGACAATGAAAGGAAATCATGACAACACATTAAAAAACTAATAAAATTAATGTGTTCTTGATAATATAATGCGTTGTTTTATTATACACAGATTATACAAAACACCAGCAGTAATGCGCATATCTTCAGAGTGCACACACAGTTCACCAACGTAATAATAAATACAGGTCAACATCATAAAGCAACACAGGTACTGGGGTTTTTCTTTCACAATGGCCTAAAAAACCAATCACATGATCACTCAGCCATATTATAAACAGCACCTGCTTGCATGAATTCAAGGAACTCTCAGATGTGCAGAATTCTTTAGGAGCTTTTAAGCAATGGGCATGACACTACTATTATGGTTAATTTGTTGCCTGTAAAAGTGGTAAATCAGCTGAACTGCTAGTTGTCCGTCTGGTAAAGGATATTGCAGAAAATGTCAGGACAAAAACATTATACGAGCAATTTGGAACCTATGAATGTTAAGAAAGAAGACAATATGCAATGTTACCATGCTGACAGACAGTCAGATAAAAGATGATGCAAAGAAAGTTAAATATAGATTACACAGATGCAAGCATTCTGCTTCTTTATTGCTGCAAAACTCGGCAGTTACAAAAGTGCTTCATCCCCTGAAAAATAGTTTTAGCAATACGTTCACTTTCGAGTTCTATTGAGGATGCATCAGATTTGCATGCTTCAAGTGGTTTGGGCTGCTCAGAGACAGACATCTGGCTTGTAAACGCAAGAGCATGACGAAATACTGCAAGTGCTTCAGAAAAATGCTTACATGGTAAGGGAAATGACAAAAACAAGAACGTGGATGAAAAGACCAAACTGCCCCAAAGTCAAATTTTAGCAATGTAAGGTTTTATGAAACATAATTACAGTTACAAGACAAAACAAAATACCAACATGATATGCAGAGAATGGCTGCTGGAAATGAAATGACCTCACTAAACAATGACTACATATATAAAAACGACACATTCACAGGAAATTTCACAATACACGACAGATAAACTATGTGATTCATGATGCACCCATGTCATACATCATATTGTTCAAGTAACCTACTTCTTTATTCAAGACCCCTGTAGAAGGTTTGTTAATGCAGTTATTGGTTTCTTGGATGGAAAAGGCCTAGTATGCAAATCTGCACTTCCCTGCCTGATATTTGCAAAGCGCATGTGTACAGTCAAATATTGGCACAGTTTGGCATCCTTTGCAATGTTTTGTGAGATATCCACATGCTGTTACCACCTACATCTGTGCACAATGCTCCTGCAGCCTGCATTACCAGAAATCCTGGTCTATCCTACGTAACACTTGCCTCTGAAGGCATTAAAGGCACTCAAAGGTGCCCCAAAGACAGGCTGAGCATTCTGCGCAGGTTAGAAAGGTCTGAAAAACTTGCAGGACATTGTAATAGATGTCAATACATGGCAAAATACAACAGCACGAAATACTCAGAAAATGTAAGGCTAAAAGTGCACACTGATATATAAGGGCCTTCCCAGACAAACCAATAAATGCAATAAATAGCACACCTTCTATTGAAATCTTGAATAGAAAAGTTGATCACTTGAAAAAGATGTGTGGTACACGCAAAATAGAAGGAGTGATGTATCTTATATGTTACGTATATTCAAATTTTGCTGCAAATGTGAGCCTTTCATGCATGTATATAATCGCACTCATGTACTAAAACAAGTTCATGTGCAGTGCTCATCCTGTGCATTTCATGTACTTCATCTTATAGTGTGGTAACTGTCTCCTAATGCAAATAACGAACTCTCCCAGCTTAAAGCAATAGTATGCAAGATTATTTATACTTAGAAGTATGATAGCATGAAAAAACAAGGAGAAAGACATATCAACCGGACCAGCACCAACTACAAGCTGATTTTGCTCCTGGATGGAAACGAGTATTAGTAACCATAACCATTATCAGTGTTTCAATGAGGGAGTGGGTGAACCCAGAACTTGCATGAAGAATAACTACAGTAGCCATCTGGCCGCACATATGAGCCATGGGTGTTTCCCTATTTTCCAGCATATGAGGTTAGTTGCAAAGAGCCCTGACAGAGCTGAGAAGGATGTGATTCAGGTTTTCCACATTAGCAAACAAAGATCGACATGTGTCACAAAATAATCACTATCTCTCGTCAAAAACGTGTAACTTTTAATAGAGCCTTTACCCTCGATTCATTACTCACATTGCGTTAGGTGACTACCGTATTTACTCGAATCTAGGACGACCCCGATTCTAGCGGACCCCCTAACGTCCGAAGCCAACAAAAAAATATATTACCTCGAGTGTAGGCCGAAAAAAAAAGCGAGGACAGCAAGCACAAAATGCAAACAGCATTTATTGAATGTGAACGTGCAGAGCTCATTCAACGTCGTCGTCACTGCTAGACTCGTCGCTGTGTTCCTTGTCCCTGTAACCTTCAAACAGTGCACTATCTTGGGTACCGTCAAGCGCATTAGATATGCTGCACTTTTTAAAGGCGTGCACGATCAATGTACCTGGGATATCGTCGCAGGCTGAGCTACCCAGCCCATCAGCTGCGATAGCGATGCACATTTGATGCTGCCGTTGCCATTAGCATGTGTTCTTTGTCAATCAACCAGTCCGTGTAATATTTCCGCAGACGATCCTTGAAGGGTTTGTTGATGCAGGCATCAAGTGGCTGCAACTGGCCCGTCATGCCGCCCGGTATGACAGCGAGGTCTGTGTTCGCTTGTGCGAGTGCAGCCTTCACGTTGTCGGTCAAGTGCCCACGGTAAGAGTCGACAACAAAGAGCGAGTTCTTTGTCAAAAGGGCTCCTGGACGCCATCGCCGCACAATCTTAATCCACTCTTCCACAATTGCACCCGTCATCCATCCATTCTCATTTACCTGCACAATGACATTTCTTCGGAAAGTTTCCCGAGCAGGCACGGTCTTCCTTTTAAATATCATATAAGGAGGGAGTTTATGTCCTTCAGCTGTGCAGCACAGCATCACAGTGGCACACTGATTGCCATAGCCCGCAAGGCGCACCTTCACCTCCTTGGCACCCTTTTCATTCACGGTGTACGCCACTGGCATATCAAAATACACAGCCGTCTCGTCAACGTTGCCGATTTGCCCAAGGCTGTAGCCTGCCGCTACTCTCTTTCGCAGCACATGGCGTTGAAGAGCTATCAGCTTTTCTTTGAAATCGCTTGGCAGCTTCTGGGTGATTGAAGTGCGACGTCGGAGGCTGAAGCCAAAGCACTTCATGAATTTCTGAAGCCAGCTCCGGCTGGCTTTGAAATCCTTTGGCATTAGGCCTCGCTCCCTCGAAAGCTACCTAGCTTTCGCATGGAGCACTTCTGTTGTCACTGGAAGGGCAGCTGCTCTCTGCATCCGAACAACGTTGGCCAAAACTGTCTCCACTTCATGGTAATGGCCTTTCTTTGGTCCGCTAAATGCCATCCTCGTTGTGGCGCACACAAAGAGCTGCTGTTGTTGTACCCTCCAATGACGGACGTTTTTCTCGTCGACGCCGAACTCCCGCCCGGCTTGAAGGTTCGACGATACCACTGCAGCTATCACAACTTTTCGCTTGAAAGCGGCACTGTAGTGTCCCCTGCTTGGTGCCATAGCAATAACACCACGCCGCACACTGATACGGCCGACACAACACAGGTCAAAATGGCAACCTCGCTTGTGTACGGCTGGCTACTGGCATGGCTAGTAACGGCTGTGATACTGACTTTTCTAGATGGCGCTAGCTATGTACCATATTTAGCAGTTTCAATGAAAAACTGGCACGTTTTTTTTTAACCCTCGAATCTAAGCCGACCCTAGAGTTAGGAATATGATTATTTGAAAAAAAAGCTATAGGATAGATTCGAATAAATAAGGTAATGTGTTTCGCTACTTTTCTTAGTGCCCCATACAAGATTAAACTTTTCCATGCCAATTTTATTTTCAGAAAACCACCGAAATTTCCAAACTATTTTTATGAGCTATTCTTTGTGAAGAGTTTTCATTACTGCAATATCCGCAGTTCGTTTACAACTTTCTGCTGTCTTTTACTAGCTGATTTTCGTGTTTTTAGGTTGAAAACAGACAAGGATGCAGAAACAGTCTTCATGAAGCATATATTTTGGAAGAAAGTGAAGCGTACTTTTTTAATCCTCCATGAAACATGTTCTTCCAGGATGAAAGGGAGTTAACCGAGGGCCCGATTTTTGTTATTCATATCATAAGCAGGCAACAAGCATAACACCAAGGACAACATAGGAGAAATTACTTGAGCTTAATAAAAGAAATAACAAAACGATAAATTAATTGAAATGAAAGTGGATGAAAAAACAACTTGCCGTAGGTGGGGAATGATCCCACAACCTTCGCATTTCGCGTGCGATTCTCTACCAATAGAGCTACCGTGGCGCCGTTTTCCGTCCACTTTCTTTGGTATTTATGTTTGCTTGTAGAATCCTGGGAGTGTTATCCAGCGCCACCACCTACAGACCTTGGCGGCGGACGTGAAACACCTTTTCTGCCGCAGGAGTCACGAGAATGTGATCTTTTTTGGGTGAAGGCAGCTGGTCAATAAACCCACACATGCTACCTGAAGGCATCAATGTTGCCTGATACGGGACCCTCATTATGTAATAAATGAGAAGAAAGGAGGTTAACCGCGGGGCCGATTTTTTTATTAGTCATATCATAAGCCTTCATCCACATTCATTTCTATTATTTATTTTTTCATTTTCATTTTTCATTTATTTGTTGTTTGAGACATACAGCTGTCTCAGGTGCTGCAGCAAAAGGCAGTATTCTTGCCTGACAAAGGCTGCAGCACCCAAAGCATGTTGACACTCTGAAGCAAACAACAGCACACCAAGTGTTACAATTTTCGAAATATGATAACATATCAAAAGCGATTAATAATTCGAATCTCAATCAGAACATGTTAAAAAGGAAACAAAAACAATGACATTGTGGTACATAAGGAAGTTATACAATAAAGCAGCGAAGAAAATACGTTTTAACAGATTTCTTGAACATCAAGCTTGATTTCGAGGTTTGTAATTGTTCCAGGATTGTGGGATTATTGTTTAGTAAGGTTGATACTTGAAAGTCTAATGCCTGTTTCCCGTAGTTCGTGCGAGTAAGCGGTATAGAGATTGGGTCATGTCTGAGATTATACGGAGTTTCTTTGGTGGCGAAGGTCTGATTAAACTGTATGTGATCAGCTTGACGGAGACTGAACACCTCGAGCGATAGTTTATGCAAAAATAGGTGGTCTATATGGAATATGCCAAGCTTATCAAAAAACGGTTTAGTGTGTGCCAAAACAGGTAGGTTACAAACTGCCCTTACGGCTCTTTTTTGCAGCCTATATAGTGACATGCGGTTAGTTTTGGTAGTAGTCCCCCCGACCAGAAGTGAATAGCGTAGACGAGAGTGTATTAGTGTGTAATATAGCTGTTTCTTTAAATTCATTGGAATAAGATGCTTTAACATGTTAATCATTCTCGTCACTCTACAAATTTCGGCTCTGAGGGTCTCCACATGAATGGACCAATACAGGTTTTCGTTAAACCATACGCCTAAAAATTTTACGCACTTCGTATTTTCTATAATGCGCCCCCCAAAATTTAACTCGTAGTGACCCATCAGCTGCTTTTCTTTAGGTCTAAATATGACGCACTTTGTTTTTTCGCAGTTCAGTTGTATTTTATTTGAATTAAGCCAACAGTTGAGGTCCCCCATCCATCTATTGGCTGCGTTAAATGCTTCTTGAATGTTATAATCAGAGAAGAAAACGCTGGTGTCATCTGCATACAAAGTTATGCACTGTGTGTTTGGGATGTTAACAATATCATTGATATAGAGAAGAAACAAAGTTGGGCCTAGGACTTAGAATCATTTAGGCAAACAAACTGCTTACGGGAGCTGAGATAGTTCTTAATTAAAGTATATGCTACACCTCTTATGCCATACCAGGGTAACTTTCGGGGCAAAATATCGTGATTAATAGAGTCAAAAGCCTTTTGGAAATCCAAAAACACTCCAATAGTGTAAGTCTGTTTTTCAATGTTCTTAATTAGGTGGTCTTTCGCATGCAAAATCGCGTGCTCAGTAGACTTTTGTTTCTGAAACCCGCATTGTGCTGGTACTATTGCTTTGCTTTTTGTCAAGTGCCCAACTATTCTTTTATTTAAAATGCGTTCAGGGATTTCAGAAAAGATAGGAAGAACTGAAATGGGTCTCAAATTATTGAGGTTATCTAACGCACCCCCCTTATGCAGTGCCACTATTCTCGCAATTTTCATGAGCATGGGAAATTCACCAGTCGATAAGACGAGGTTTCAGATATGCGAAAGCGGGTGACATATAACTTGCGCTACACTCTATATAGGCTTTGTACTTATTTCGTCCGCTCCGCATCCGCAGTTATTCTTTAGTGTAGATATGACGTCTGCTATCTCGGCTGGGCTTGTTGGGTACAGGAATATACTGGGTATATCAGAACATCCTTTCTATGCTTCACATCGGCCTACAGGAGCATCGCTACACTGCGCAGCAGAAACCTGGAAATGCGAGTTAAATTTGTTGGCTAGGCATTCCCCTGATAATGGTATCCCGTCGATAACTATTGACTCAGGACAGTTCGCTTTGTTGCCCGTCAATAATTCTCGAAATGTTCTCCAAAGCAGTGAAGGATTGTTTGCAGCCGCAGTAAACTTATTCTGATAGTACTCGCGTTTAGCCTTCTTCATTTTAGAGTTTGTTTTATTTCGAAGCTGCTTGTAGGCTTGCAGGACGTGTGGATCTTTCGATTTAATGAATGTTTCAAATAACTTTTTACGGCGTTCAATTTCTTTATATAGTTCGTAGGACACCCAAGGCTTTCTAATTTTTCGGTGCGTTTTGCGCATTTCTAGTGGGAAACCAGTGTCGTAAATTTCTTTAAAGGGTGCTATAAACTTACTCTAAGCCTGGTCAACATTTTGTTCTCTCTCTATTACACTCCAATCGGTGTTAGTTACAAGCTCCTGGAACTTCGTAATGTAATTGTCGCTTATTTTTCTACTTGCTCTCGCTTCTTTCCCATTCTGCGAAACACTACGATGGTTAGAGCGCGGTATAATGCAAAAGATTGGTAAGTGGTCACTGATGCCGCTAGATATTATGCCCGAGACCACTTCATCACTTAAATGGTTCGTTATACACAAGTCAAACAGTGTACTTGTTTCGACATTAATTCTTGTTGGCGCTTCGATTAAATTCCGACAGCCATAAGGGTGAATAACATCGAGTAGATTACATTTATGAGAGTTCTCAAGAAGGAGGTCAATATTAACGTCACCAGTGAGTAACACGGGCACTTTCAACAACAAGCTGTGCTCCAGGATCTTTTCAACAGTTTGCAAAAAAATATTCGCACTACCTGCAGGCGGACGGTACAGGACAGCAAGAAGCAGGCCGTCACACTCAACCACAAGTGATTCGCAATCATCGTTAACCATACTGTACTCTTTTAACTCGTTGTACAATACGTCATTGCGAAAATAGATTGCAATGCCACCACCTCTTCGTTTACATCGCGAAACAGACACACAGCTGTAACCTTCAAGTTCGGGAATAAAATCATTAGAACTGAACCAGGTTTCTGTAAAAGCCAAGACATTGAAACTATAGCGCAGAGAGTCAAGAAGCATGTTAACTTCCTCAAATTTGTTCCTGAGGCTTCTAGCATTCATGTGAAAAACTAAGAAGCATTTCCTGTTATGAACATAGTTGCCCACATTTATTCGGAACGTTGTTTGACTATAGTATTGGTTGTCTCTTTGGCTAAGTAGTTCTGCCATTTTGTATCAGTGTTACTGACATTGTCAGCTTCTATTCTATCTTGGACAAGTCATCTTCTGATTGAACTCTAAATGCGCGATCCCCATGACGTTTCCTGTCGAACAGCTTTCCTTCCTTTATCCATGTAAACATGTAATCCTTTTCAGTTGCCTTTGCTTTCATTAGCCAAAATAGTGTCTTGTTCGTAGCTGTAAGATTCTCACGCAAACCCACAGTTGATTTCTTCTCCCTCAAGACAGCTCTCTTTTTGAGCCATTCTTCTTTAGTAGTTCGAGACTGAAACCTCAGTAGTATCGGCGGTATTTTTCCTTGTTTCGCTGGGAGTCTATGAACAGCATCGAGTTCCCTTGTAGTTACAGGCTGCAGACCGAGTTCACTAGCAAGGATGTTAACCTTGCTGAGCAAGTCCTCATTCTCGGTGAACCTTATGCCGTGTATTTCCCTGTTGTGTCGTCGTCCATACTGCTCAAGTTGATTAAGGTCATTTCTGAGTTTTTTTGTTTCTTCACTGTCCCCTGACGCTTCAATGGCGGCAACTCTTTTCTCTAACGTGCCAATTTTGTTTCCCTGAGCTGTCATCTTATCCAGTAGCGTATCATACTTCTCGGAAACAAGTGTCACCAAGGATTCGATGCCGTTTACAGTGGCCTTCAGATTCAGTAACAACTCTACATTTTTCTTCAGTACGTTTACTTCAAGCAGCTTTTGATTTATGGCAGCTAGCTCATTGAACACATCAGTGATAGAGCGTGCATCTGCTGAGCTGTCAGGATCAATTGTTGCCTTAGGTTTGCAGGCTTTACAGTTCCACTTTTTCTTCCTTTTTCGAGTCATGGTTATTTCATCCTCCCCCGAACAACTTCCTAAGTGATACCTGCAACCACAGCTCACGCATAAAATGTAAGGTGCATCGTCGGGAAATGTTAGGCTACATGAAGCACACTGAGCAGTATCAGCCATTGCAGAAAATTTGCACACATGCAACAAGGACACTCGCTGTTTCGTTATTTCATTTAACCTGAAGTAAGTTCCCCTATGTTGTTCTTGGTGCAAGTGCTTCATGGCTTCTTATATGTTATTGCAGGTGCGGCACGATAAGTAAACCGCAGAGTAGTGAGCAAAAAAGGTGTTTTTTTTCTAAACAGGTCGGTAGGGGCCTACATATTCCTCCCAATCATTAGTATTAGGTTGAAGCTCCAAACATGAGTTGTTAGATTTCCAGCTTCAATTCTTTACTTCAGATGAACAAATACATGACATATTTTGATATGATATGGATTCTTGCGCTGGACAGGCAACCTTTGTCACAGCAGCCACCCACTTTGCACGGTCATTTGTAAAACCCAGGGAAACCAACTTCTGCACAATTTCTGCTCTCTGAACCCTCAGATATCATTTTGCTCAGAAACTGACATCGCTCACACCAAACTGATGAAAACATAACCGCCTGTACATGGCAATGAGTAGGTAAAATGAAATCACCGGACCAGTCAGACTCATCACTATCCCAAAAAGAGTGAATGTGGTTATAATTGCACTCCCTCCAAGAATAAAATCGGGCGGTACTTGGTGCGAGCAGTTTCAACGTGTTTCTTTGTGCCCATTTCTTCGTGCTATATGTCTACTAGTATGTCTGCCTTAGTAGCTTAAGCAGAAGCTCTGCTATAATATATGTTGTCCACTGTAATTTTATTAACCCAAACTATGCTGGTAATACAATGCGAACTATATAACGGGGACATAAAAGTTTGTTGCATCTTTTATATATTTTATCTTTGTCGCGTGTAGCACACTTCTACTGGTTCAGGTGGGTTACTAGAAGCGAAGGAAATAGCTTAGCTGAAAAGATGTGTTCTTTGCTCCAAAACAGCAATATTATTACTGATGAATGCCCATGTATCTTGGCTTCGACTGTTCTGAAGACCAAAGCAATGACTATTGCACAGTGCCACGCAGCAGTATTTACACCATGTCTTGATTTCCCTTCAAGTGCATCTCTTTCGATCACGTGAGGGATGTTTTTAGCACACGAAGTGTATCCTTGTTCGTTTTTGACTTTTAGAAATTAGCAGAATGCACATGGAGAACTGGCAAGTGACCAGCCATAACATACCCGCTGTGGGGGCATAGTGGCTTGAATCCCAGCCACAGCGCCGCCACATCTTAATGGGGGTGAAATGCAAAAATACCTGTGTACCGTGCATTGGGTACATGTTAAGGAACGCCAGATGGTCAAAAGCTTCTACAAGATGATGACATCATTTTGAAAAGTTGGCTGCCAGTACAGAAACATACTGCCCTGTGGTATCATCTATCATGCATTAAAAAGAAGTGTGTAGTGGAGCCAAACCTATGGACGGCGAAGCAGAACGTTGTGGTTTTATTTCTGATGGACTCAGCGCAGCCTCAGTTGTACAGGCACAAATTTCAATGACAAGCCTTGCTCATCCTTAGTAGGGAAATGGTTAAGTGCATTTGGCTTCCTAGTTCTGCAACTAAAATATACAATTATGTTCACTTTCGTTTTTTGTGGCGGGGGCAAAAACTGAGCACAATTAACTAATCACTTATCAATCATGCAAGCGATGTTTGCCTTTCTTACTAGTCTATCTAAAGACAGAAAACTAGGCTCAGGTGTTTTTATCTCTAAAAGAAAAGACAAGCTTTTATACGGCAACCTATCAACTTGAAGCCCACAGTAGTATCATTATTCAAAAGACTAGCGGGGGGCGGCCATTTGGCCATGCACTGTAAGCGATGCGGGTGCGTGCCGGCGTTTGACACCACGTGTGTGCTTGGTAGGGGAGGCACAAGGTGGGGGCGCGAGATTTGTGAGGCATATCACATTGACAGGGAAGGTGATAACTGTGTCAGCACGGCTTCACTTGCCTTGTCCAAAAAAGAAAAAAAATGTACTTACAGAACAGTCTGCCATATTTTGATTAGAATGTGTACTGTTTTAACACTGTGTGCGCATGCACCAACGAAATGTATATATGTACCTTCCCTCGCAGTAAAAACCAGTTGATGTTTAGCGCTCATCCTGTCGTCTTCTCTGTCTTTGTCCCTGCTACTTTGCGCTAGTCTTTTGAATAATGATGACACACCAACTCGCCCAGCTTTCTACCTTGATCCCACAGTAGTAGTTCATCTTCTATGCCATCTAGCTGTTGAGCACGAGTGAAATAAAAATTAATGCAAAAGTATTAGTGTTCCATGCTTTTACAGCATCGTAAAGGGACACTAAAGGAAAATAATGAGTTAAGTTAGATTGAAGCTTAGCCTTTCTTAATAACAAATTCATCATTTGTAGCAAGAACAGAGCTTTTCTAAGCACGAAAATTAGGGAAC